>NC_022009.1:96597761-96618261 GCF_000317375.1 Microtus ochrogaster | reverse complement strand
AAAAAAAAAAAAAAAAAAAAAAAAAAGGATTTTAACAATTAACATAGTAAAATTACATATACAAACAGTTATTAAGCAAAAATTATTTATTCCATTTATATTTGGTAAATTAAGACAAATACTCTATCATCTATTTTGTCTTTGTAAGTCTAAAGTTTTATCTCTAATTTATCATTTGTCATAACTATGGAAAGCTATACTATCTGTCTTTAATTCCTCAAAGACCCAAGAAAGATACATTATTGCCCAAGTAAACAGGAAGTTCATTGTAAGTAATTTCTAAAACTCTAGAATTGACATAAATATCTTGCTGCCTGAACAGTCAACCAAAGTTCTTCTTTAACATTAGGGCATAAATCTTAAGCCTACAGGCCCATAGTTTCCAGCAGACATTTCCACAAAGTAGGAAATTTGACAGGCTGTTTTGACTATCTTGGCAGTTTATCAGTCACCTTCTTCTGTATCTTGTAGAATGTCTGGTAGTTTCTTCTGTGAAGGAGGAACTCTGAAGGACCATTCCATCTTTTGGATTTTTAGTAGTCATTTTTCTATGGGTCCTGAATGTTCAGTTTTTACATCTTGCCATCAAGCAGTCCAGGAAAGAGCAGTTTCTTGCCCAAATGGCTAACCTTATCACATTGAAGGCAAATTCCAAAATGAGATTCTTCAATGCCTACCAACCTCTCTGAAATAATTGGTGCCACCAGAAGCAGATATATCTCACTGAAGAGAAAAGCCTAAGTTCTTTAAACATTTTAAATGCTGTATCCTGCAAGTCTTTTTGTTGGGGATTGCAGACCCTCAGACCCTGAATTTTCTAGGACCCCTTGCCTGCCAGAGTAAACAACTTGTTTTCCTTTGCTTGCAGCTGCTCTGACCACAAGACCCTCATGTATTTCCTGATGGCAGGGGAATGGTTTCTGGTGGGCTCAGAGCTGAAAGATACTGAGAGCTAGATAGAGTGTGGCCATTAGTCAAGGAGAATCTTATATAAGCTTCCAATGAACACAATAAAGGGGGGCATTCTTGTTTAAAGGATGATTCTCTCTCTCTCTCTCTCTCTCTCTCTCTCTCTCTCTCTCTCTGTTTCAATCTCCAGCCCCTGCCTGTCTTGCAAACTATCCCACTGGGGACAGGTGGTACTGCATAGATGGAGGCCCGTAGCGATATCAGGAACTAGGGATCCCTGAGAGATCACACTTGGGAATGGTGAGGGTGAATTGAAGATGGGTATGTGTCTCTGTGTCTTTTTCCTTCTCAGACCCTTGTTCAATAGTGGTTCTGGGTGGTGCAGGCACCACAGGAGGCACCCTGAATTGGGAACTAGGGACTCTCTGAGGGATGTTCTCTGGAAGATTGGCCAGCAGGAAAGTTAATAAATAAAAGATGAGATGGTGAATTGAAGGATGGGGGTGGATTTTTTTCAAGTCTGCTCTATTTAAGAAAGCAATAGGAATAAAGGAGTAAAGATAATAAAAATAAAACATGTCAAGATGAAATGTGCACAGAAAATTTGAAATATATATATATATATATATATATATTATTGTGTTTCTTTTTCTTTTTTTTTTTTTACCTTTTTAACACCTCTGGTTAGGCATTTGAAATTCTGTCTCAATGGGAAAATGTGTATGGGAACCTGTGTTTATAAAAAGGTATCTATACTAACTAGTCATTGATAAATATTTGAGATTTATTAAGTATCTCTATACAATTAATATTGAATAAATTTCTTCCTGTGATATACATAGCCACAAAATGTGCAATAGATATGACTTATATGTACCCTGACATATTTAAAGCAATGAATGAGCAGTATATCTTTGAAGTATGAGGTCTCTTACTGTCTTAGTAAAGCATTTGATTGAAATTACAGCAGAAATATCCAAGCTTGAAAGAGTACACCTGCTCACTTGCTTAGTCATCACTCTTCACAAGAGGACAAAAGCTTCTCAGATAACAAGGAAAGTACAATTATTAGTCTAGACTTTCTTGGACTGTGTTTAAATTTTCAAGAAGTTATTGTAACAATGTAATGAATAAATTAGAACTATACAAAATTGTATAAAACTAAAGTAGCAATTTGGAGAGTACATTGGATATAAATATTTATCTATAAGTCATTGAGAGATGTGATACTGTTAGTACTTCATCATTATGTTACAAACATTTAAACCTCAATCACGTGTACAAATATAGAAATGAAGTACATTAAAGTATTTGTTAAATACTGAATGTTTTTATACTTTATATCATTATTTCTTCATACATACATATGCATAATTATATGTAAATTGTGTTAAAGACAGCTTTAAAAAATTAACAAAAACTACATCTGAAAATCTAGTAAAGGCAAAGAAATGTGCAGAATGTATAGAGTCACTGTAAATAAATGTCTATAATTATATCATGTACTATAATAGCAACTAACTACATGCTAGAGACCATTAATAACAGAAACAAAAGGATTTCTGAAGTGTGCATAGTGTGGCAAAAAAGACTTAAATTGAAATTAGATTGGAAGTTATGACTGCCACTCCAACAGTAAGGTAAACAACTAAGTATCTTTCTTAACAAATCAGACAGAAGCATCAATAATCTAATAGAATTTATGGAGAATTATGAAAATGGCATCATTAGAGAATCTGAAAGTTCAGGTTTAGTATTTTACCAGCTCAAAATGATTTGTAGTTATGCCCTTAGATCAATGTATTTATCAAACCCATGAGAAAAGGTTCTTTTTGAAGTAGATGACAATCAACATAGGGGTCATAATTGGCTAAGGTGCAGACTTTGGGGTGGTCATTCCATGGGACAATTCTATCCTATACCCCTTTTCAAGGTTAATGGAAAAACTGAAAAAGCCAGAGGTGGAATATGACCACACAGAAATATTGTCTTATAGATAAAGCAAGGAAGTTGAACATGTGAACTCACCATGATTATGGTATCATACAGAATACCTGTGTGAGTCTAAGCAAGAACAATTTCCAAAATGGGCACATGAGGTAGTAGTCATGAAGTCCTAGCTCTCTGGAGCTATTTGTACCTGATAGCTTCTGTGAGAGGGAGACTCAATGCTCAGACTAATCAGGAGAATATACTTACTGCACCAAAATATGTAAAAATTTTTATTGCTCATATCAAATAAACAACAGCTGTATGCTTTGTTAAATGATGTGATGAACATTAAAACTGAATAAAGTTTGGCTGGGAAGTGGTGGCACATGACTTTAGGACCAGCACTCGGTAGGCAGAAACAGGTTCCTCTCTGTGACTTTGAGATCACCCTGGTTTAAAAGTACTAAATTCAATACAGGCTCCAAAACAACAGAGAAGCCCTGTCTCAAAAAAAAAAAAAAAATCAAAAAAACAAGCAAAGAAAGAAAAAGTGAATTAAGTTTGCTTGCTTCATCAGTGCCTCAACTTGCTGTGACCACAGAGATATAGAAATATATTTGGTTCTCTGAAAGAGTATCAAACAAACTTATAATGCTGGTAACATTTTAACATTTTTTGTACAAAATTATAATATTTTCAAATCAGTAAAGTAAGAGGTATTTAAAGGTATTATAATTGTTTATATATAATTTTCTCACTTTCAAAAGAGCATAGTATATTTACAGTGCAAAATGTATACACATATAGACTGTAAAAACTCATGGGCACTGAAAATAGCATAGAAATTTCTGTAATAATTTTCAATATACAAAATAAATCTTTATATAACTCAAGTTTTCCTTTTTGAATTTCTATTTTATTATGTGTTATAAGAAGGCCGCTTGTTTGTTCCTGGCTGCTCAGCCCCGAAAGAATCACACATAAAGCATATTATTTACAATACTGTTTAGCCAATAGCTTAAGTGTATTTATGGCTAACTCATATTTTAAATTAACCCATCTCTATTAATCTGTGTATCACCATGAAGCTGTGGCTTACTGGGTAAAGTTCTGCTGCTTGTCTCTAGTGGGGCTACAGTTTAGTTTTTCCCACGTAGCTCTGTTCTGCCCTGCTATAGGCTCAAGCCAGATTTCTTTATTCATTAATGGTAGTCACATTAATACGGGGGGGGGAATCACCCATCAATCATGCATTCCTCAGAAATTGCTATATTATTCATTTTAATAGCTGCCTTTCTCTTAACTTAATTCCAAATTCTATGCTACAGATGTTTATTCTAAATATATCACCACATATCTTCTTCTGATACATAATAGTTTAATAAATCAGTGTTTACTGTGTAAGTAAAAGAGTAAATAATTACATAACTATAACTTATTAAAAAGAAATGTCTATGAAATCTAAATTATGTCCTGGTCAATTATATCTTATAAATCAAAGGGAAATGTACAGTAGGGTTAAAGGAGAGTGAAATCAGTAGTAAATCAGTAGTAAACAAGTATTTGATTAAATCCTGTTTTTCTCATCTTCTTCAAAGATAAATGTAGAAAAAGAAATGTGTACACTCTCTGATGCTTACAGTTTGTAAATCTTGAAATTGTTCAGGTCTCATTAAATGTCTCTTGAAAGTATCCATGTATAGATAAACTAACAAGCTGACTATGTCAAAATCAAGAATGTAACACTGAAGAACAAAACATAACTGAAGTACCTTTGTAATGATGAGACTTGTTCAGAGGGAGGAAGCAAAGGGTAGCATTGCAGCAGGACAAGGGAACAGAAAGGACTCATGGGGATGCTTTCAGAAAAGGACAGTGTATAGTAGCAAGTCTTTGCCAAAGAAGGCAGGAGGAGTGTTTATGTGACAGGGACTATGCAGGAGTTGAGAGAAAAGTTGTTCCCAACACCAAGTCAAGCAGTTAATCAAGGCCAAAGGGAGCTGAAGAAACTTCTTAGAAAAATGCTAAAATATGACACACTGAGAAAAAGGCAAACACTAAGTTCAAAAACAAAGAATCATGGGCTTCAGGAATGTAGTCAAGTGGAAAATACCTTCTGACAGGCCCTCTGTTGCTCTGAGTCTTGTAACCTCTTGGTCTGTTTGGGACAAAGATCTGTACTTTTTTAACTGATAAAATCTGATTTAGTTTCCTAGGTCACCCAACATAAAACTCTGTAATTTGAGTTTTAATAGCTGTTAAATATTCAGGAAATAGAAATTGAAGATTGCATTTTTCCCTCAGGTCCAAAAAACTCTAAGGTTGGAGTTGGTGAAGATTAATCCTAAAAAAGTGAGCAAGTTTTAGTTCATAAATCTAGACAGATGGAACATTCCACCCATCATTTTCTATCTTGTGTAGTTGTTCTTACATTAATTAGACACCTCTCATAATGTTTCTTAGGTTCCTTGAGAACTGTAATAACAGCAAAATTTGCAGAAGATATTTTTCATATTGATATTTCAGTATCTGCTGAATTTTTTAATTTAAAGACAGCACCTGCTTCAATAACCATGCTTGGATTAGGAAAATGATTAGATACTTGTCACTCTTTCAATCCAGATCAGAGGACTTAATTTTACCAGAGATCTGTAACCCAAATGATTCTACATTGTGCTCATTTTCCCTAATTGAGACCATCACAATTTCGGTTTGAAGCTTGAGTCTATCACTCCATTGTCGATTCTGATTTAAACTGGGCAGAATTCAAAATTCCTCAATTAGATTCTACACTCTTCTGATCTCTCTGATTCCTCAATTAGATTCCACACTCCATGATCTCTCTGATTCCTCAATTAGAATCCACACTACATGATCTCTCTGATTCCTCAGAATCCACACTACATGATCTCTCTGATTCCTTGATTAAAATCCATACTCCATATTCTCTTTGATGCCTCGATTAAAATCCATACTCCATATTCTCTTTGATTCCTCAATTAGAATTCCCACTTCCTGATCACTTTGACATTGAATTGATTACAGAGACTCCTTTCGTTTAATTTACATTATTTTTTTTTAATTTGCATTATTTTTAATTTCTGTATTTCACCTTGCTTAGTTCTTAAGTTGGAGGTTTGGTCGGGGCACTAAAAAGAAGACTTCATGTAGTCAAAAAATTACTTTGAGCCCTTTTTTATAATATCAGTTTAGTTGTGAGTTGGGCAAATTTCAAAGAGGAAAGGAAAATATTATAAGGATTACAACTAACATGTGAACAATGATATGTTGGGGCTCTCTGAAAGTAATCAAGTTCTAACATTTAGTACTAAGAAATGAACTACTAATTGTTTTCTTATTTGGAAATGGGTTCATTATTGGAGATGGGATTGTGTAATATGAGGAAATACTTACATAAACTGAGCCCTAATCTGAAAAAAACTTGTGTTCTAAAAGAATTCAGATATATAAAAAGCCATATGACAACAGGGATATAGATTGGTGTTATTTAGCTATGAGTCAAGTGATGCCAATACTTAATTTCTTTAACAGAAGCCAGTAAGACAAAAAGATTGGATTTTACTAGAGTATAAGAGCATGTCTTGTTTGAGATGTTCACATTAAAATTATAGCCTCTAGGATGAACCATGAGACAGTCTCCATATAGAGACTTTAGACCATAGAGTCTTTGGTTTTTTTCACTACAACAAGGCCAAAAAAAAAAACCCTCAATAGACAAAAACTATATATTATTTTATTTGCAAAAAGATAAGGACAATTGGGAAACAAGTTCAAGAGCACATTTTTATTGGGGGCTTAAAAAACAATGCATTAATTTCACATTGATTTATATATTTATAGTTTTTTTAAATATTTTCTTCTATAACCTTGGACATGCTGCCCAATTAGAATGCATGATGTCATGACAAATGCTTGCTATTAATTTTTTCTAAGGGCCAATGACAGAGAGAATCCTAAATGTAGTAGGCTCTATGGCATAAGCAAAGGCAGTACAAACAGAGTAGGTAGTAGATTTTACAAAGATCATCAGCTGAGATTGACTCACAAAGTTCAATATATGGCTAGAGCCAGATGTAATTCTTCTTATTGTGAGCTCATAATTTATTTTATTTGTGGGTTCTGTGACAAAAAGAAAGACAAGATTTGAGTTGGAGTCTTTGAAAGTCTCGAGAAAATGAAGAGAATGATGAGAAAATATTGAAAGCACAAAGAGAATATATGATCAGTTACATGTAGAACCATGCAGGCAATATGCACTGATTCCGTCCACTAGGGAGGAGGGATTAATGAGGGAGGGCACATCATTTAGTCAAATAGTGGCCCAAATTATCAATTTTTGATGCTGCACATAAATACACATATTCCCATGATTTTTAGGAAATCTGAGTCAAGGAAAAATCATGAAGAGATGCACAACGAGACACACCATGTTCAAAGTATTGAAAGAAAGTTCTGAAATAGAGGACAGACAAAAATCAGAAAGAAAACACAAATTTCCTCCTACCCATAGCAGCTTTTTAACTAAGGCTAGGAGTATTTCCTCAACAACCATACCTGGTGTTAGTAGAATAAGATCTTCAGAGTTTCAAACAGCAAAGAAAAAATTAAACTATAATTGAAATTTAAATGGAATTATCTTTCTACAGTAATGACAACCTCGGACAGATGCACATGAGCACATACATTGTTCAGCTCATGCTTACCTGAGGCAAAATATAAAAGGCTCTGCTTAAGGTTAAGAGGAATAATGGTAGTTTATTAAAAGATTTGTTGATTATGTGTGTGTGTCTCTGCGTATGTGGATGTAGGTTTAAAGACCAGAAGAGGATGTCAGATTCTCTGTAGATTAGCTATCGAAAGTTGCATGATGCACAATGTGGGTACCAGGAGCCCAACTCTTATTTTCTGAGTGAACAGAAGCAATAATAATAATTAAAAATAATGATGTCAATATTAATTATAGTGATAATGTAAGTTATTATTATTGTTTATAGCATTGGATAGCCAGCTACTCACTATGTACATCAACCTGGGCTCAAACTAGCAGAGATCTGTCTGCCTCTTCCTTTTGAGTGTCTGAACTGAAGGTATATACAATCCTATTAAGCACAGTAAGGGCTCTTAACTATTGAGACATCCAGAGCCTTATAATATTAGAAATGTATTGTGATCTATTGGAAAACAAAGGACCTTTGTGGGAAATGTTAAATTCCTATAAATTATGTCCTAATGTTTGTTATTATAATTCTTTAGAGGAAATTAAACCCATTGATAATTATATACAATATATTTATATTGTGCATAGATTAACATTCATAACATACATTTTTTTAAAAATTGCATAATTTCAAAATAGATACTGTTAAAATAAGATGTATGATATACTCTGTACCCCCAAGAATGGTGATTAAAATAATTTTAGTTAAAGCATCAATAAAAATTCAGAATTCTACATAAACAAATGGAATGCCTAGACCTATAAATTAAGTTATTATATATAATGTATGCTTTAAAATTTATTATGTACATTTAGAAAGTCCAAGCTTCAGTTATTAAAAGTGTTCAGACTATGATTCATGGTTCTAATTAAGAAAAGAATATGCAGTAATCATTCTGTAAACGAAGAGAGGTGCCACAAATAGAATAAAGGCTGAAAAAATGCTATTACTGGAATACAGAAAAGTTCCCATAAACACTACAATTGTATTTCTCTAAATACCGGTGGGGCTTTCCAACAAATTTACCCAATTGTGATCATTACATACAATAAAACTTTTGGTACAGAGTTAAACTTGATTACAAACTGAAATTAAAGTAGCCCCCTTATATTTAGGAAATTTTAATTATTCGTTAAATGAATTAATGTGACTATACATATTCAGTGTGGTGTAGTATTTTGTTTAGTTTGTTTGTTTGTCTGAGGCTGGGTCTCTGTAGATAGCCCTGGCTGTCATGGAATTCAGAGTCTGTAAGCTACTCACTATAGACCAGGCTGGCTTTGAACTCACTAGGATCCCACTCCTTGCCCTATCTACTATTATGGATTTTAAATATATCAGGCAACCATGGTTGTTCTGGGAAAATGGAATTGTAAAGAAGAGATTTGGGGACAAATTTTATATGTCATTTATCAGAAAAAAAATTACATTTGAATATCATTGCTTTAGAGAGTTGATCAAATCATTCACGGGATAGTTTGACCTCAAAGATACTGTGCAGCTTGCTGCCTAACTGGGTAATCTACAATTCACACCTTATCTTACATATGAAAGACAACAACAATTCAGGTTCAGCACTTCAGTACAGGTGGTACAGACAAATAAATACACTCGTGAATGTGTGTGTGTGTGTGTGTGTGTGTGTGTGTGTGTGTGTGTGTGTGAGAGACCCCCTTTGTGAATAGACCTAGGAGTGCAGTTATTCTTCTTATGGCATTGGAAATCAGAGGGCAAAGTCAGTTAATCCAGTTTCTGAGTCTTTAGTACTGTTGTATCTTTTGTTTGAAACAGTCTTCCATTGACCTAGATTTTGCCACTTTAGGGCAAACTAGCTCGCAAGAGTGCTTGCAGGCGTCTTCTGTCTCCACCTTTCTTATCTCTCAGCACTGACGATAAAAACAAAAATCCTGCCTGCATTTTCATGAAGATTCTGGGAATTTTCTCTCATGGACTCATATTTTTCAAGAAAATACTTGTACTCCTAACATTCTCCCCAGCCAAATGAGGATAGAAGCATTTGGTCTCAGCACCTAGGCTGATAAAATTCTTTGCACTACAAGAGAATAGATTCTTCATAGGAGTGAGGTGTCACTGTCAGTAACTGAGAGAAGTCATTAGCTCTCTGGTACTTACACTGCTACAAGCTACTTATAGAATCTTACCACTAATGGAACTAAAGACTGAATCACAAAGAGGCTACATTACCTCTCACTGAATCCTCTCGAACAACCACTTGCAATTTCTGATGGGCTCGAACCAAGATTGAAAGCATAAGTTTTGGTGCTTCACCACTGCATTTCTGGAAGCCAGCCTGAGTTTAGGACATTTCTAGGACTCAGCAGAAATCCGAAAGGCTTCCTTTAAGTTCTTAAGTTCCCAGTACCACAGGCTCCTGGTTGACACCGCCAGCGTCTGAAAGTGTGTTTGCTCCACCTCCGGGACGAGTAACCCCACGGTTGCAGTGGCCTCATCAAGGATCCCTGCTCCTATTTCTGTGTGCACCACACCTGTCTGGGTAGTTACAAAATCTTCACAATTTAGGAGAAAGTGTGTATCCCTCTAACTCTTATGGTAGACAATATAACCAAAGTCATTAATCACTTCCAACGAAGTTACAAGGAAGCAAGATAGAACACACAGCAGGGAAGAAAAGGTAAAAGTTGTATACCAAACTGATATTTGAGATATATTCTGGGAAGAAGTCATTTGTTTTAGGAACCTGTTCATAAAACAAGATGAGAAACAGGTCACCAGTTGCACAATTTCAATGAAGCATCACCAGAAGCTTAGCACGACAAGGCACTGATAACAGGAGGTGAACTGTGCCCCCACACTTGAAGTTTGACTTTGTCTTGTTAACCTATGACTTCTTGGAGAAACTTTTACAATTTTATATATTTTGAAAACAAGAAAATTTAAACAACCACACCTTTGTATATTCCCAATGTTGAAATAGCATAGACAAAAATGAAATGTATAGAAATCATGTATATTCGTGTCTCAGAGAGAAATGACTCATGGCATAGAGATAGCAACATATGAGCATGACATTTCTAAAAATTTTAATTTTCTAAGGAAAAATAAGAGAAACATTAATTCTATTGCAAAGAATTGAAAAATAAGTCTGAAAGAAAACTCATCAGTGGAGCAATCGTAGAAGTTTGCCTTTATGATATAAATAACTAGTAAGTTAAAATATTCCTTAGATGAAATTATACAGCATTTCAAAAGGTCTAGGTTCTTCCTGTAAGTGACTTTAGGTGACCTGTAAAGATGGTTCACTACTTTCTTGATCCAGAAAACCCTACAAAATCATGCAAACAAAAGGTTCAACTCTTCCCATTCATTTTAAGAACATCAGTAAAACTGTCTAGGACATCAGGGGTATGCATATCTGAAAAACCACCAAATATCTGAAAGACGTCACTTTAAAGATGCAATGAATGATAGAGAGAAGGTGTTGGGGGAGCCAGAGGAGGGGAGAGAGGAGGAACTGTAGTTGGTATGTAAAATGAATAAAAAACCTTTAAGTAAAACATTAAAATAAAAGAAACAATGTGTGCCACTCTGGCGGGCTGAACACAGATTTGGTTGGCAAAAAAGAGTTGAATTTTTTTGCACGTGCTTAAAATCCCAGAGAGTAATGCTGAACTAAAGTATTCACATGTCAGTTCTCTAGTCATTGAACACATCCAGCGAACAAAGCACCTAAGATTCGCCAACAAATTTACAAAGCTAATGAACAGATTTAGCAACACATGACTCTCTCTGCCACATCCTCACCTAAAAGGAAAAAAAAAATGTTCCAAACCAAAAGAGGAGGGTGTACAGAAGAAAAAGATATCCCAGAAGAAACTGAAGAAACAAAGACTTACAGCATGGGAATAAACTCAGCATAAAGGAAATACAGATAAAAGTAAAGAAAGATAAAGAAAGTTCTAAAATGATTAAAGCAGGCTTCAATTCCACACTATACTGCTGGTATTAGAAATTTTGCAGAGAGTACTTGCAAAACTGTACAAACACAAAAAACATAAAACAACAACAAAAACTCATGCAGCACCTATCAATACCTACAAATAAATATTAAAATCCCCAAATTTATGAAAGCAATATCCAGTCATACATTTCTATTGAATTCGTGTTTTAGACAAAAAACTTTTAGAAGGTCGTTACAGATTTCCATTCTGCTAAATCAAGTCATAAAATGGAACAGAGTTGAGAACACCGACAGATATGGCATTAAAAGAATGGAAATGATTCAGTTCTGTTTTTCAAATTTGAAACTCTTAGAAATGATTTTACTAAATCAGCTAAGGAACTGTAAGAAATGATCTCCAATAGCATGCACCAACAAAGAATTTCCCAAACACAGAGCAGCAAATTAACATGTCAGAAAGAACGGATCCAGCCAGTGTGTGTTGGTGGACAGTCAGCAGGCGTTCCACATACAGCTCTAACAGCATGCAATTGTGATTGTCTAGACTAAGATAGCCCATAATTTTTCTCTCTTATGTGGATTTTCGAATAGGCTAATGGCATCACAGTGACATAAATACTAGATGGGAAACTGTGAGAAACATTGCTGCTCTTCTATACTTAGCTGTTTGTTCAGCTTGGTCCTCATAGCCACTTCTGTGTCTTTCATTCCTGTCTTTTTATGCTAGCAAGTGCTTCTCTGCAGTTAATCTAGAGTGAGTCTTTTCACACCTTAATGTATCCACTTTTGCCTCAATTTTTCTACTCATAAAATTACATGCATACATACACACAGGGTTACAGTGTAAAAGTTACAGTATTTAAGCATTTTATAATGCAACATGATAATATCCACCCGGATTTTCCTCCTCCAACTCCACGGGGGTCTTCTTGCAGCTTTATGTTCTCCAATATTTTAGTGACCATTTGAGTCCAATCAGTGCTGTTCATATCTGCATGGATGTGTGGCCATTCACTAGATCACTGAAAAACCTACCAATACTTAATTAAACACACAATCTAAAATGACTTCCTCTTCTAGCAGCTATCAACTGCCTATAGCTCCCCACCCCATGCTGGAATTCTGGTTGGCTTGATCTTTACCTTATATAGGTAGTAGCTGCTGTTTTGAGTTCTTGAACGCAATTGCTATGTCTTGTCTAGCAGACAGGACTTTATGTTTCTACTTCTCACGCTCCTGTGGTTACATTCTTTCTGTCTTCTTTACTGTGGTGCTTCTTCAGGCTTGGAAGGAACTTATAATATTTAATACATAAGTACATGGAGTGACAACCAAAAATTGACATATCTGGGTTACTTTTAGAATCCCTATTGTCTTCCAGTAAATTATGCTGCCATAGAAGTATTGAGGGATTGTCCATTTAAGGGGTCATTTTTCATTACCTATCACATATATATTATTTTATATCACCCACAGGTAGTTACCTGCTAATGACTTTTGAGACTTTGTGCTTTATAATCTAAGACTGTAAAAAAATTCCATCCTGAAGAACAGCTCACAGCCTGAGAACTAATTAAAAAAACTCAGAATCCTTTTGTTATTCTGTAACGTCTTTATTTATTCCATACACTTCAGGTTAAATTGCAGTATACTAATTTACCGGAAATTACACATGCCAGTTTTTTCAAGATGTAGTGATTATGAATCATCAATAAGTTGCTTCATGCTTGTGAGTCTTTCCTGAAGTGGAGTGTCTGTAATATACCAATATAAAGGCATTGTATAGGCAGGCAGACTGTATGTGGGGGTTCTCCTTATTTTAAGAAGTTTAAATGGCTAATTTGACAGAAGTGTTTGGATTTTTGCTGTTAATCAGTACATGTTCTTCTTATAAGTAATGATATTGACAGTACCAAATGGCTGTTTCCTTGTCACTGCTATGTTTGCTGTAATTGATATTTGTGGAAGTTCAAGAAATGTTTTCTGTTGAAACACAAAATAAAAGCGGCCAAAGTAGTGTAACAATAGAATTCAGCATTATAAAATATTGATAAACCATACGGTCAAATCAGCAGTTTACATGATATTTTAAAAGAACAAATAAAATTGCCAATGTGAGAGGTGAAAAATAAAATTTAAATATCATGAGATGTGAGTACCACTATCTGCTCACATTCTAATCATAAATACTAATTTCTTTGTTTTTTATGAACTAGATAGTTGAGATAAAATAAATTTTTGAATGTGCCTTCTTTCATTTCTGTTTTAGTATTATGATACTGTTTATAATAATTATACAAGTAAAATTTTCTGTTTAAATGACATGTTTTTGTCCTGGCTATGCAGAAGAATATTCAGGAAAAATAAATAAATAATTTTATGTAGTTCTCTATTACTTCCAGCAGGTGGCAGAGATTCAATGTCATTGTTTGACCAATTCTTTTTCCTCTACACACTTGGCTAAAATCACTTACCCAGAAAGGTTTTTATACATAGCCAGCATATAAATGACAGTTCTTGTAAATTTTAGACCAAAAAATCACAATTATTTTATTTCTAAAGTGCAGCGTGGTAGTTGTCTCTGTATTAGCAAATGAATATGTATTATTGAACTATTTTTAATGTCAAAACATATCAGTTTAGTGAAATTATGAAGTGTAATCAGCAATCCTGTCATCATAGCTCTGGGGAGTTTTCTGAGCTAAGTAGCAAGATTTTCTCTCAAAATCAAAATGAAAATGTTAAAATAACAACTCTACTTTTCTCTTTTTGGTATCATGGTTAAGGATAATTGCACTGAAGGCCTGCTCAATGGAAGTGGATTCATAACACTGTAAACCTAACCGTAACTGATAAGGTCATGGGGTCTAGAGATGAAACTAATAGGCGAGGATCTTAAACCAACATAATTCTCAAAAACACATCCTAAGTTTCACATTGCTATTTGTTTTTTGTTTTGATTTTGGTTTTCTGGGAACAGTTCTTTTTTCCTAATATTTTCAATATTTTATCACCTTAAAATATGTGAGAGTTTCCATAATATGCCTATAGTTGTGTGTTAAAAGAAAAATTAATACAGGAGGATTAAATGGGGATGAGAATGTGAAAGCAGAAGGAATACAGAGAAGGATAGCTAAAAACTAAAGACCTTTGGAAAGCCAAATGAAAACCTCCTTCTCTAGAAGTATCTTAAAATATATGTGATGAGGAAGACAATATCCCAATTAGAACATCATATGATATCAAATACAACCCCCAATACAAGAAATTGGTTATATCTCTTTGCATGTTTGTATAAAGGGGACTTATTGCCCCCATCAAACTTCAACGGCTCATGCAGATATTACTGGTTATCCTTCACAGCCTGATAGAATTATAAGGGTCTGCTGATGAAAATGCCACATAGTTATTGCATCAAAGATGGAGGAACTGAGCTGATGCTCAACCAGAAACTTCATGCCTGCTGGATAATGATGATAGGACTGTAACATAATGCACATTACAAGAAATGTATTCACCAGCCTCATATTACTGAACCCGGTGAACTACAACCCTGACCTGCCTGCAAGATCTATTAATACAATAGTGCAAAAATGATAGGGAGGTAACCAATCACTTTTTGCTTGGATTGAAGCGCCACTGAATAAAATTAAAACCATACCTGATACTGTTAATGAGGTGATGAGTCTAAGACTAGATCTATCTTGAGCAATAATTAAAAATCCTTTACTATTATTTTGAATGGACAT
This sequence comes from Microtus ochrogaster, assembly GCF_000317375.1. NCBI lineage: Eukaryota > Metazoa > Chordata > Mammalia > Rodentia > Cricetidae > Microtus > Microtus ochrogaster. Next base: position 96,602,992 of record NC_022009.1, on the reverse strand, counting down.
TAACAGTTAAACAATCCCTAAGTGTGTGCTATACCCATAGATTAGTGCATTACTGAAGACACAGCCAAGAAGGTTCTTCTAGCAATAAATTGCAATCAACACAGAGACCTAGAAACAGACAACATGTATACAAAGAGCAAGTTTGGAGCTCTCAGGTATAAATGGAATGGATGCTTCTTACCTATACTGACAAGAATTGAGAGTATACATAGGTGTAGACTATATAGACATAAGTGTATATATAAGAGCATACATAAGTGGAGACGGAAAGATGATAATAGCCAGAGGTGTTGGATGACTTCAACAAGACACTTTTTTTCCAGACACAATAGGGTGGATGCACATATGAACTCAAGCAGACTATGACAACAGGCCCAAAACCTGCACTACTTTAAACCAGACAAAATCGCTGCTCAGACAGGGAAAGTGTTGCCAAAATTCCACCCCTGAAGTTATATAAAATGGATAGCTTCTACAAGCAGGAAATTATGATTTTTTTTTTTAGTAAAGTGACAATGGAGTACCAACCAGACCCAAGTGTAGACTGTGTGCAGGATTAGTTAGTCAAAACAAAATGAATCCCATAGATGTTTGTTTTAGTTCAGTTGTTTTCATGTGTTTTGATTGTTTGAAATTTGTGTTGTTTTCTATTCATTTTAAAGAGAGACGATGAATATAACATTGGGTGGCTAGACAGTAGGCTCATATTGTAGCCATTTGAATGCAGTAAGTGGTGCCCATAAACACATAGATTTGGAGATACTTACTGGGGTATGATCATCGCACCAGTGTCTATGTCTGAACAGATGACTGACTTTCCCTCCCTCAGGAGCTATTGACTGACAGTAGCTCTTCCATTATGGGCAGGACATGAGAACTCTTGGTTCATTCTGATGGAAATTTCAACTGACATAGTCTTATGAAGGTCTTGTGTAGGTGCCTACAGCATCTGTGAGTTGATGATTGTAGAAACCACGTCATATCCAGAAGTTAGCACTTCATAGGACTGCTGAGAATCTGAGCGCACCTAGATTCATTCCACCCCTATACTACAAAGAGTAGTAACCTTGGGTGGTAAAGGATTGATGTGGATGACACATCCATATATGAATACTAAATGTACTTTAAAATTGGCCCATGGATTGTAATGAACCACAAAAGGAATTTTCTCTAACCACAATAAAGAACAGCACAAATCTGTGGGTATAAATATAAACATTAAGGATGCAATTTGACTGCATATCCACTTAGGAACAGCAACACAGCAATTGAGGTTCCTCACTAGGGTCTATTTGGATCTGTTATCTCCACAAGGCTTCTTTTAAATATATGTACATATTTTTACAATCACTTCTGTTGATAGTATAATGAAAACTATTGGAATAATTAAAGTATTAGTCTGATTTTATAAAGAGAATAAATCTGATTTTCCCAAACCATTAAGTGATTAGCCAAAACAGATTTCATTTTAATGTTCTCTCAGCACCCATATTATACAAAGAACTGTTGAATTTTTGGAAAGGAAATATCTGGTGCTTCACCATATTCATCTTCAAATCTGTTCATCTAGAACATTCTGTTACTAATTGGGGTAATCTGAAAGGAAGAAATTTGGAAGTTGAACCAGCTGTTATTTTAAAAAAATCTGAAAGAAATGAAATCAATATTCTACATAGGTAACTATGATTGAAATCATAGGGATAAATACTAAACTGGAAATTGGAGAGAGACTCACTCATCTATGTGAAAGTGTGAATTTCTAATGATAGGGGAAAAAACCTATACAAATGGAAAAATTCTCCTATGTGGAAAGATTCCACACTATGAAGACAGTTTCCCTTCTGTGTTTGTCCATCATATTGGTTTACTGGAAAAGAAGCAAATGCTAAATTTTTATGAAAAATCTATCAAAAGGTTAAGGGCCAGTGTAATAAATTCTGAACTGTGAAATTAATTTGAAGCATACTTCAGATACTAGAAAATCACCACTGATAAAGAAGCATGCTTGATAATGATAAGTAAACTAATTCTTCAAAGATTCATTTACTGTTTATGTACTTGAGGGAAGAGCATGAAAGTACATGAATAAAATCTGATTAAATTTTGAGGAGAGGTATATGAACTTACTGCTGTGGCCAGAGTCCTTAGTAATCTTTTACTTGACAGGTCCTTCAAGTTGAACAAGAGGTAGACAAAACTTAAGCGAGCATCACCATCAACTGTCAGTGTGTAATTGACATTATATAGCATAAATCCATCAACTGTTGATTGCATATTGTTTTTCAAGCTCACAAGACATTCAATAACAGATCACATATCAGATGATAGCATATGTAAAAATAAATATAAAATAATATAAATCATAAAAATATTATTTCCAGGGGAAAATGTGATTAAATTTGAAATAAATAAAAGAAATGTAGCTGGAATATTCTAAAACTGTTGGTGATTAAAGGGTATTTGCCTAATCAACATATAGATTAAAGAGACATTTCAAAGACTGGTGGTGGAGGGCAGTGCTACAAAAGTATCTAATGTTTTCTGAAAATGTTTCTAGAAAACCATAGGTTGGCGTTTACTATGGAACTACATTAAAATAAAATAAAATGTAACAGAAGATATGGAGCATGCAGACTGCAAAAAGGAATTTGAGAGTAAAATCAAGATAGTCTAATGATAAAAATAACAATTAATCACTGGAAGGCAAAGGACAATATTTGAATTAATGCTACTTCATCATAGCACATTAGAAAATAAACTATTAACCCTGTATGCAAGCCAACAAAACCCAGAGTACTGACAGAAAAAGATGACGACAAAAATCAGACACTTAGAGTCTCATTGTTGCTGATAGATATTTAAACCACTCCCTAAGTTAGGCAAACTATAAAGAAACAACATATTTTATATCCAGTACTAGCAATCTAAAAGTGAGATGTAATCTCAATCCATACAAAAGTTTGTACAGTAGTCCTCATTGTCTGCTATGTTCAGCAAGTCCGGTTTTATCCCATGCTTTTTTCATAACCAGGCCAGGTGGCCTTGGTGAATTCCCGAAAGAACATCCCCATTGTCTCAGAGTGTGGGTGTACCCCTCGCAGTCCTGAGTTCCTTGCTCGTGCTCCCTCTCCTTCTGCTCCTGATTTGGACCTTGAGATTTCTGTCCGGTGCTCCAATGTGGGTCTCTGTCTCTGTCTCCTTTCATCGCCTGATGAGGGTTAATATTCAGGAGGATGCCTATATGTTTGTCTTTGGATTCACCTTCTTATTTAGCTTATCTAGGATTGCGAATTATAAGCTCAATGAGGACTACTGAGAACTCAAGAACAATGACAATGGGTTTTTGATCCTACTGCACGTACTGGCTTTGGGGGAGCCTAGGCAGTTTGGATGCTGAACTTACTAAACCTGGATGGAGGTGGGCGGTCCTTGGACTTCCCACAGGTCAGGGATCCCTGATGAGGGAGAGGGACTTGATCGGGGGAGGGGGAGGGAAGTGGGAGTCGGTGGCGGGGAGGAGGCAGAAATCCTTAATAAATAAATAAGTTAAAAAAAAAGTTTGGACAGTTACCTCTGGGTAGAAGGACCAATATTTAAAATGTAGTGAAGGATTGTACTGTTTTAGTAAAGCAGTGGTTGTATGTTCTTGTCTTAAGATCCATGCTGTCCCTAGCCCTCGCTATCAATAACACATGATTTTCACACATGCACAGCTACTGCTTTCGACTCAGTTTAAACCAGCACAGTGCGGTTCTCTCATCTCTCAAAATCTTATTCTCTTAATCCATCTAGTTACTTTTGGAGGGGTCTCTCATTCACAAGCTGGCCTATCCATGTTCTATGAGAAGAACTAAATTTCTGTTCTGTCTGACGTATCAAGTGATAGAAAATATAATTGAAATGAGTCAACCTGTATTCATAATAAATTTCTGACTCATGGAACTAAGACTTAAAGCTCATGCCACATCTTCTTCATGTACTAGGAATCATTCAACTTTCAGAAAAAAAAATGTCAGTGTTATCTAAAGCAACATCTTTGGGCACATTACCAAATATAAACTTTATATTTCTGAAGTCTGGGCTTCTATGACTTTAAAAAGGGTATACTTTCAGACTGCAAAGTGATTATTGACTAAAATACATATTTATGTTGAAGATGTCATAAAAGTCAACCAACGTGAGAGTGCATATACTTAGAGGTTAAATTATTTATTCTCCATCCATCCAGTTAACTTTTCTGTAAATGTTACCTTGAAAGATGCTATTATAAAAGTGAGATAAAAAAGAAGCTATAGATTTTCATATAGTAAACAAAAACACACGCACATGGAAACATCAAAACAACAACAAAACACTTCCAGACTCTGTATTTGGAACTTTAATTCCTTAGACTTTATTTTCTATTCACTTTATCTATTCACAAAAATCACATTTTATCCTAGACTCCAATGATTTTCCTCTTTGTGATTCCATTCATTTCTCAGTCAAGTTCCTAGCCAAAGGAGAAGGACCATGAATGATGGGCAGAATTCACAGTCTTATCTCACTAATGTGCTCTGTATGAAAATTACCTCCATAGACTCATACATTTGTGTGTTTGGTACCCAGTTGATAAATCATGTGGGGAAAGATTAGGAGGTATACATTTTTAAGTTAGAGTTGCTTGGTCATGATACCAGTTCTTGTTAGGAAGCCACCTAACCCGTATGCAGTGATTCCAAACTATATTCTTGTTCATTTCCCAAAGTTTAGGACTGATATTTAGAAGTATTTTTAAAAGTTGGTTCTGAGAGAATTTTATAGGCATCTTCCAGGTTAGTATGCACCATGATTGTTGCTAAACACCCAATAAAAATACAACTCAGTCTTCCAAAGAGAAATATCATATCCAGCAAACCTAATGCTCAAGGTGAGAACAGTTTGTCTTGATAAAATGGAACAACTCTTTGCTTTTAACTATTGACATAAACATTTGCATGAAATGTAATTTTGAACAATTAGAAAACAAAATGTGTTTCTTCAAATAATTTCTATCTTAAAGCATACATATAAGTAATGCAGATGTAACTCAAAGACAGAGTGGAAGGCACATCTTCACCAAGCTGGCCTGAGACCCAATACTTGTTAAAATTAATATAAAAGGAGACAACATGCATACACCATAAAATTGTAAACATCCTTGAGATTATTGTAACATTTCCACTCTTATTTTTATTTTATTTTATTTATTT
>NC_022009.1:96560096-96597413 GCF_000317375.1 Microtus ochrogaster | reverse complement strand
TATAAATAAATATTTTAAAAATCATCTACTTGTCATATGACTATGATGAAAATAAGACAAGTAGTTTGGGTATTAGAAGGTTATAAATACAAAATGCCTGTCAAATATTTCACTTTAAAACCATCTCATTAATTTTCACAATATGCCTACTGGGTAGGCAGTAATAATTACCGTTTCTGTTTCAGAAATGAGCAAACTTGGTCACACAGAGGTTAATTACTTACACAAGTTTAATTTGGGAGTTGGTTATAGAATAGGGAATAGAATGACACTTTTACAATTGCAAATTATAAAATTATACATTTTACTTAACATCAGTACTATTTCAAAAATTGGATGGTTTTATTATGTGATGAGTAATTAAATTTTCTATATGTTCAAAGAGTAGATGGATACTCAATTTAGGATTTTATATACTTATTAATTAAATACGGCTCCACCTAATGGGCATTAATAAGGTATTATTACAAATATTATAAGATTTAATTCCTAAATTTGGAAATCGTTGCTTATCTCAATGGAAAAGCCCACATTTTTAGCAAAACATTCCTATATGGGATCTTCATGAACCCAAATTTTAGAAAGTATGACAAATAGAATTTCAATTTCTGTTTCCTCCTGAATGTAGGTGTGTAATAGAAATAAAATCTTAGCAATAATAATAATTATAATATTAATAACAATCAACATCCCCACACTGAGAACGAGAGGGCCACATCACGGGTCAAATTTCAAACCTTAGTTTTTTATGTTACTTTGCATCTTTAAATAAATAGCTGATACTATCAGTTCCACATGTTTTGATACTAAATACTGAATAATCAATGACATGTAGAAAGTATTAATCAGTTGACATCACTCAGCCTTCTGAAATGAAGTGTTCAAAATACATAAAATGTAACCTTTCAATTTGACCTAACGAACAGAAATTAATTCAATTTTTCTTAACTTTATTAATTCTCAATGAAGCCAAATGGATTAAGAGTAAATCTTTACTATTTCTTTGAAAGGACTAAATTAGTTCCACAACTTACATCCCATTAATATTTTACTGAAATATTATTTATTATAGTTCTTTCTTCAATTGAAGCAGAACATTATATTAGCTATATTTTTAGACTTCAGAGAAGACTCAGATGAGTAATAAAAGCTTTTTGAGCAATGGCAAGTTCTTTATTTTCTCTATTCTTTTTAATTATTTGTAAGTCAAGGGTTTTGATAACAATATTACCTCAAATTATCCATCTTTCTGAGAATTAATTAAAACAATCTATTATAGTCAATTTAGGGTTGTACCTCATATAAAGTGATCAATGAACAAATATATGATTATACAGCTACAAAGTGTTAATATAAAATGTTATCTTAGTTAATACAATTTTCTTAAAGTTTCAGCCCCTGCTGATGTCTTCATGCCTTTCAGATTCAACATCACTTCTAAAGAAAATTAATTAACATTTTGGGTTATTCAATAAAATCATAGAAAGAAATGTGTTTTTAACTTTTTTAATGTGGGAGGCAATATGAGAGGAAAAGCTGATAATGTGTTAAGTAGTGAAGAAAAGAATCAAAGATCAAGATGCAAATTAAAGAATAGTGGGCATAACAAGTACCTCCAAGGATGAAGTAGTATAAAGCAATCATTGCCAAACATTCTACACCTCAAATCTAATAGCAACTGGCTTCCTAGGACCCATGGTGGAGACATACATTCTCACTACATAACCTTCTTTTATGTAACTGAAAAAACTTATTTGATGGTAAATTTTGCTAATAGAGAAAGCTCACCAACATATTTATAGCACTTTCTTATTGACACTGCCAGTACATTTTTCGACAGTTTTTCAATAACAACCAACCCTAAGATTTAGAGTTTGAAGCAGCAATTCCATCAACACACAGGCATGAACATAAGTGTGAGTGTCTATTTGACACATTTTTGACTAATTAATAAATGAAAGATTTAGGAACAAAGATAAGTGAAAAAAATCAAGAATATAGTCTGTTCCCAGGGTAAATTTGAAGATTTTGAAGGGAGTGTACTTGCACTGACAAAATTTTGAATTTGTGTAAGTAATAAAAGCATAGTTTCCTTGCAAATCCGAGAATGGGGGAAGGCTAAATGCAACAAATGCCTAGAAGTGCAAATCTCTTTGAAGGAGAGCGACTTCTGTAATCAGAGCTGTGGAAAGGAGGAAAAAACAACTGAGATTTCCCAGAACTGCAGTCTCTGCTTCCACGCTGCTCTTCTCTAAAATTCAGCGCCCCAGGCATTAAAACAAGATCTAAATCTGCCCCAACTTGCAACTTGTTTACACATGCACTCTCTGAAATGTAGCTGGAAGCATAATAAAGCTAGGAAGGAGAAGCAGAGATAAAATGCTCACACTGTTACAGAGATTCTTTCATTCATGAAAGGCATGGCAGGAGTCGCAAAATGTCTTCTAGTGCTTTTCAGTATCCGCATGGTCAGAAGCTGGAAAGAGATCTCAAACTGATAGAGTAAGCAGACATCTATACACTCACACATGGACTCCAATCCTTGGACATTACTCTGAAAGTGGGAGAGCAAATGAACAAACAGCTTCCTGAATTTGCTCAAGATGCTAGTTTTCTTGGGTAGATACAGTGAGAAACGTCATTGCCCAGATCCTTGGCCTGCCAATGGCCAGTCCTGATTTTATAACAAACTATGCAATGACATAGGACCTCTGCTTCTCCTTAGAATACAGAAACTTAAAAAAAATAATTTTACTATGCATATAGATTTTCTCAAAACATATATAAGATGACTGATATCAATCTGCTATTACTAATTTGCTGGTGACACTGATAAATTTCACCTATAAAAAAGGTTATTATTTTAAGAAATAACCTCAGCATTCATTTTAAGAGCCCATTTGCTCATGTGTACTTCTGCTGTGTACCCGTCTACTTCTGACAGGATATCACAGCACCACCCACTGCCATCCTATTGTTTTTGTGTAGAAAGATTTCTCAAAACATATATTTAGATTTCAAATGACAAAGTGTTAGTTTGAGGAAAAACAAGTCTTCCAGCTGGTGGGATGTTGCGGAGGAAATGGACCAAAATCAGCAGAGTTTCTACTTTCAAGTTTCTTCTATCATGTTTGCAAAACATAACTTCTCGGTTCCTATTCATATCACCATGCATGCAGAGTATATTAAACTACTCAATATAACATTTTTGAATATGTTTTCCAATTCTATAAACAAAAGCAGATTTATTTTCTATGTAATACGTTTTTTTACTATGACTTCCCCTCCCTCTACTCCTCTCATTTCCTCTTCATCTTCCTTCTTATTCAGATCCATTCCTTTTCTGTCTCTCATTAGAAAATCAACAGGATTCAACATGATAATAACAAAATATAATATAATAAATATAGAAGACCCCGAATAGTAGGCACAGAATAAGAAGTAGCACATTCATTGGTACACTCAGGGATTCCATAAAAACACTCAAATGGAAGCCAGACTTTAATTGCAGACCCATAAAGGACCAGTGCATACTGCCTCAAGCTAGTTGAGTTCAAATGCTTGACATATGCTCCTGTTGAGTTAGAAGGCCTTGTTTTCTTGGTGTCCTCTATCCTCTCTAATTCTTTTATTCCCCCCCTTTTTTATTTATTAGATTTTTAAAAGAATACCAATCCAAGTTAACACTCCCTGCCCTCTTCCCATTCCCTCCACACACCCTCCCACCCAACCCCATCTAATCTTCAGAGAGGGTAAGGCACATTGTCTTGTGGAAGGTCCAAGACCCTCCCTTCTGTTTCTAGGCTGAGCAAGGTATGCATCAAAAAAAAAAAAATAGGATCCCCAAAGCCAGTACATGTAGTAGAGATAAATCCCAGTGCCACTGCTAGTGGCCCCTCAGTCTGCCCCAACCATGCAAATGTCAACCACATTCACAGGACCCAATTTGGTCCTACGATTTTTGTTCCCAGTTGAGCTGGAGTTGGTGAGCTCCCATTAGCTCAGATAAACTGTTTCAGTGAGTGAACCCATCAAGTTCTTGATCTCTTTGCTCATATTCTCATTCCTTCCACTCTGCAACTGAACTTAGGGAGCTTAGTCCAGTGCTCCAATGTGGGTCTCTGCCTCTGCCTCCATCAGTTGCTGGATGAAGGCTCCATGGTGATATTTAAGATAATCATCAGTCTGACTACAGGGCAAGTCAATATTTGGCCAAATCTCCTCTATTGCCCAGAGTCCTAGGTGCGATCATCCTATTGGATTCCTGGGAATTTCTCTAGAGCCAGGTTAGTATAATGGCTCCCTCAATCAATACATCTCTCTCTTTGCTCTCATCTCTGTCCTTACTCCATCTCAACCATCCCATTACCTCAGGTTCTCTTACCCTCCCTTCTCCCTCCACCATCATGCTCCCAACACTGCCAGTCAATCCTGTCCATTACCAATTTCTAGGTGGGTCTATATATATATATTTTTCTTTAGGTTCACCTTATTATTTAGCTTCTCTAGGATCATGAACTATAGGCTCAACGTCCTTTGTTTATAGCTAGTATCCACTTGTGATTGAGTACACATCATATTCATCTTTTTTGGTCTGCGTTACCTCATTAAGAATAGTGTTTTCTAATTCCATCCATTTGCATGTAATGTTCAAGATGTCATTGATTTTTACCGTTGAGTAGTAGTATAATGTGTAAATTGCCACATTTTCTTTATCCATTTTTTGTATCTGTGGTAGTTTCCTTTGTTATTGAGTATGTGATCAATTTTAGAAAAGGTTCCATGAGGTGCTGAGAAGAAGGTATATTCTTTTGTGTTTGGGTAGAATGTTCCATAGATGTCTGTTAAGTCCATTTGATGTATGACATCTGTTAGTTCCCTTATTTCTCTGTTATATTTGTGTCTGGTTGAGTATTTCTTTTCAAGAGCTACAAGAGGAAGCTTCTCTGGTGAGGGCAGATAAATGCACTGATATATGAATATAGCAGAATGTCATTAGGTGTCATTTTTTTACTATGATTTTTCATTTTTGTTTTAAATAATAGTATTTCATTTTACTCAAGGCTCCTGGGGTAACTAGTCTCTGATTTTTAGTCACGCAAACAATGCCATGTGTGTGGTCCACATAATTCAGTTGGCCTTGAGTCAAATTAAATATTGGCTGGATATTCCCACAAACTTTGTGTCACCATTGTTCTAGTATATATTGCAGGCAGTAGATACAATACAGAACAGCACTGTAGATCAATGTTCTTGTGACTGGGTTGATGTCTCCATTACTCATTTGGTAGTGTATAGAACATCTTCCAATGATGCTAGAATGTATGCATGAAGCCTCACTGTGGGCACACGGTTGACTTATCAATGTTTCATGAGTTTTGTAGGTGTTCTCTACAGCAATGGTACCTTAATTAGTCAGTTTTAGTATAGAAGCAACCTCATGTGTTTGGATATTACCATAAGACTCCTTTGGTCAAAACCTTAGTTGTAACCCAATCCTGACACTGAAAGCATCATTGGTTGACAAGAGATGGCTAGTTAATACTCTTTATCCAAAGTTATTTGGTGATCTCCTTTAAATATATTTCATATGTGTAAATATTTTAGTTAGCTTCTACTGTATTATGTTTCCATATTATCCCTCAAATGGCCTTAATTTTAACTGTCCTTTCTCATAGTTCCTTCCTTGTCCCATTTTCTCCTCCTCTTGATACCATTCTTTCTCATTCCCTAAGATCCATATCTATCTATCTATCTATCTATCATCTATCTATCTATTGATCTATTGGTCTATCTATTGCTTTTATACTGTCTTTACTAATGATATCTATCTGTAAGCCCTAGTCTATTGTTCTATACTTAAACTTTCTGGACATGGATTGTGCTTTGGTTATCATTTATTTAGCAGTTAATCTATCTATAAGTGAATACATACCTTATTTCTTTTTCTGGATCTGTGATACCTCACTGTGGTTGATTTTTTTTTCTAGTTCCATCCATTTGACTGTCTTTTTAAAACAGCTGATTAATAAATAAACCATCATATAAATGTACCTCATTTCCTTTATCTATTATGCTGAGGGAAATATAGGTTTTTTAATTTCTGCATATTAAGAATAAAACAGCAAAAAACTTTATGAGTAAGGTCTCTATAGTAGGATAATGTGTCCTTTGTGTATATGTCCAAGAATGACATAGCTATATCTTGTGAATGATAGATTCCCATCTTCTCAGGAACCACCACAAAGATTTCCAGAATAGCTGTAACTGTTTGAACTCCTACCAACAATACTCCACTTCCTTGCAAGCAAAACAGTCACTTGTTTTACTTATCTTACCCATTCTGACAGTTATAAGACAAAAATCTCAAGTTTTGATTTGCTTTTCCCTGATGACTAAGCACACCAAACCTTTCTTTAACTGTTTTTAAGTTAAGATATAATTGAAATTCTGCAGTTATTTTGCCTGTTTCTGTTGTCAGAGTGCAGTGTTTTTTTATGTAGAAAATACTTTAAATTCTATTTCATTGTTTTGTGTATCCTGTGCCTTTGTGGTTTGTACACTACTTTGTGCAGATGGTAGAGAGGGGAAGTTGTTGTAACAAATTCATTACCTATTTATCTTGCTATCATTTCCTACATTGAAAATAGTCTTAGATAATATTCAAATCGATGGGTAAAACATTGGCTTTAGTCTTAGAATGAATGTTAACTTGTATACAAATTAAAAATGTCAATAATGTACTATGAAAATATTTGTCTTAATTTGTTTAGCACTAACTCAATAATTAAATAATGTGGGATAGCAATGGCATAAATTTGTGATTAATGCCAATTTCTTCAAGTTTCAGTGAGATTTTGTGTTAATTATATAAGATAACAATAAAATATAAAAGGTAGGAGACAACGTTTTTACTTGAGACAAATTAAGTTCTCCTACTTACTAACAAAGGTTTCGTTGGAAATGATAACAAAATCAACTGGTTACAAAATATCTAAGGTCTGCCAAATTGAAACAAGAATATTGTTATATTTTTAAAATTTTCAAGCTTGAGACATGGCTCAGCTGGTAAAGGTACTTGCTGGCAGTCTGAGAAACTGGGTTTGATTCTCTGGACATACATGTTAAAAGGTATGAACTTACTCCTACAAGTGGTCTACAAGTGTATGTGTGTGGGAGCCATTGCATACCAATACAAACACATGCACACACACAAAACCTACTCAGTTGATGTAGTGTTACTTGTATGCATATTTTCTGCACTGAACATTTCACAATGTATAGACAGTTGGTGTGCTTTTCCCAGAGGAAGAAGATGTTTCCATCTCTAAACTTTCCTCAGATGCCAGATTATGTCTTGGTTGTAACCAACAGCTCTCTCATTGGAGTTAAGACCAGCTCAACAAGAGGGAGATCTTTCCTGGTAGTTAAACAAAGACAACTACTAGGAGTTAGTGAGGTAATGTATGTGGGAGGAGATTGTACAACTATATCTTTACTACACCAGTGTAATTTCTAACTATACTGAAAACATTTCTTCTTATTCTCACAGGTAAATGTAGTCATCATCTCTCACCAAGGAAACTTCTCTTTGAAACAAATGGTGACCATTATAGAAAACCACAACCAATAAAAGTACAGATCTGTGGATAACAGTCTATGTGCAACTCTTCATTTATTGTGTAACCTGTGGGTTTCCATTGGCTTTTTTCTACTGTTTGGATGTTTTGTTCAAATGTTGTTTCTTTCTATTTGTTTCTATCTTTTTTTATTATTCATTATATGTCTGTTTGTTTTATAGCAGGAAACAGAAAAGGAGGGAAGGTAGAGCAAATCTCAGAGGAGTTAAAGAAGGGAAAACTATAATCAGAATGCAATGTATAGAAAAAAATCTACTTACAGTTTAAAAAAACATAAAATAGAGCCGGGTGGTGGTGGTGCACGCCTTTAATCCCAGCACTCGGGAGGCAGAGGCAGGCAGATCTCTGTGAGTTCGAGACCAGCCTGGTCTATAAGAGCTAGTGCCAGGACAGGCTCCAAAGCTACAGAGAAACCCTGTCTCGAAAAACCAAAAAAAAAAAAAAAACATAAAAAAAAATGCCATTCTCATTCCTAAGCCTAAAGGAACAAAACAGAAAGGGCAGAAATATTTGAAGAGCAAAAATATCAGGGAGTTTCCTAATAATGTCAGAAGCTCTACTCATAAACTCTCATCAATATGGCTGCCTAAACAGGAGCAGAACAAGGACAACAGCAATAGCTATTCCACAGTGTATGAGGAGAAACTCAGGAAGCCTTATCCCTATGCAAAAATTTATTTTCTAATGTAATAACTCTTTCTTTCAGTTAATACTCACAAAAGTAGTAAATAGCAGTTTCAGTACTGCACAAAAACAGGAAGTTTAGTTTAAAAATCTACACAAATGGCTTCACCAATGACTGTTCAATATTTTGATTCCTTACTAACCACCATGTATTGAAAATGAATTCTATTAGTAATTAATTAAATTATATCACCACAATTTGCAACATTTCACTTTCTTTTATAATTACACACCTCCTCCTACTGTGTTGTTCCACTTACAACCTTGTAAAACCATGTATGAAGGAGATCATATTTTAATAGTGTCAAACGTCTTGTCAGAAATATACATTAAAATTTATGGAAACCAAATATGGTGGTTCATACCTGATGTGCCAAAATTCAGAAGCTTGAGGTAGGAAGATAACTTTGAGATCTGGTCTTCTTGGACCACAAAGTATACTGTGCCTCAAAACAAACAAACCAAGAAACAAAACCATACAAACCCACAGTTACATGTCCTTGGAGTGTGTGGTGGGAAAACAGTTCTACATTGAAATTAAGTCAATTGTAGAGGCTGCTCTGCTCCTTATGTGAGATGCTCTTCTAAATCCCTACAGAGGAAAGCCAGTCAGTGCTTCTGTCTAATGGGTCCAGCTACATGGAATAGCAATGCTATGAACTTTTGTTTTGCCTTTTTGTTTAGTTTTTTTATTCTTTCTATTGAGCTCTACATTTTCTCTCTTTCCCTCCTTTCCTCTTTTCTTTCATTCTATCCTCTCCCGTGACACCCATCCTCCCAATTTACTCCGGAGACTTTTTCTTTTTCAACTTCCATTGTAGATCTATGTCAGTCTCTCTTAGGGTCTTCTTTGTTGTCTTATATATCTGGGGTTTTGGCCTGTCGACTGGTTTTGCTTTGCTCCATGTCTAAAAGCCACATATGATTGAATACATATTATATCTGTCTTTCTGGGTCTGAGTAAGCTTACTCAATATGCTTTTTTCCTTGCTCCATCCATTTGCCTTCAAATTTTAAGATGTCATTTTTTACAGCTGTGCAGTACTCTTTTGTGTAAATGTACCATATTTTCTGCATTCATTCTTTGGTTGAGGCAGATCTAGGTTATTTTCAGGTTCTAGCTATTATAAATAATGCTGGTATAAACATAGTTGAGCACATGGTCCTTGTGGTATGATTGAGCATCTTTTGGGTATATACCCAAAAGTGGTATTGCTGGGTCTTGAGGCAAATAGTTTTCTAATTTTCTGAGAAATCACCATGCTGATGTCCAAAGTGGCTGTACAAGTTCGCACTATCACCAGCAGTTGAGAAGCATTCTCCTTATCCCACATCCTCTGCAGCATAAGCTGTCATTAGTGTTTTTGATCTTGGCCATTCTGACAGGTGTAAGATGGATTTTTTTCTCCAAAATTTACAAAGAACTCAAGAAACTTGACACTAAAAGAACAAATAATCCAATAAAAAAATAGGGTACAGACCTGAACAGAAAATTCTCAACAGATAAATCTCAAAAGGACTGAAGGACACTTAAGGAAATGCTCAACATCCTTAGCCATCAGAGATATGTAGCTTTGACATCATGAAATTAGAAGCAATTCAATTTCTCTACTCAATAGTTTAGCCACAGGAAAGATTGAAAGCAGACTCAGAGATTCAGGGAAGAAAAGTGGCCATTAACTTTATTATAGTGCTTTTTTTCCCCCTGAGATAAAAGGGGTAAGTTCAGCAAATATCTATATGCCCACTGTTCTCAAAGGTTCAGTAACTCTACCAGGAGACCTCTTACATCAATGAAAGGGTTACAAATTCCTTCTACCAGAGATAAAGAAGAATGATTGCTTAGCAAGCAGAAATATTCCTCAAGCTTTTGAGGGAATGAAGGCCCTTATCCAAATGACTGACCTTGGGAAAAAAATTCTTGGGAGCAGACATTATACTACAATTTAAGGGCAATTTTCACTCCTCAAGGGGCATGGTGCAGTGTTTCACTGAGCTGTTCCCTAATTAAGTCCTTTTGTGTCTTAATCTTACTATATGAGTATATTTTCCTCATACACTCCAGAAAAGGGAAGGTGTTGATGTCTTATTTTTTTTCCCATTATACCCTACCATTCTGATTTCTATATACTTATTAAATTGAACTCTTGCTATTAATGGCCTCAGGCCCTGGATGTTAAATTTAGGTTTTTTATATTTGGGATCAAGTGTGCCTAGTAAATCTCTAACTTCCCAGTTCTTGGTGTAATCGGGACAGCACAAAGGGATTCCTGGTTCCATGGTGGTAGAGATTTTTTCCAATGAATTATTTTGTTTGAAGAAGCTGCCATTTTATATACTTTGATCCTTTAAGGCTGACACAAAATCTCCCTAAGGAAAAAGCATAAGGAAACTCCCAAAATAAATAGCGAAAATCAGTAAAAATTAAAGTAAAAGGTGCTGGAGAAATATGGTCTGCAATGTCAAAATCCTGGAATTTTGTCAAGCAACAATAATTGTCTTGAGGTCCATGCCAAAAGACTAACATTTACTTCTGCCTACTTTGCCTTTTCTGTCTATATCAGCTTCATTTACTTAGTTATTGTTGCTGAGTTCTTTTATTGGTACCAGAAAATTATTTCTTCCTAATTCTATCCTTAGGTGAAGGCTGGCAGCTCTTTAGGGTTCCTCCTGGCCTTCAAAACCAGACTGATACTAAGGCACTAGCCTCATGGCAAAATAAACCTGGAAAGGAAAAATACCAGTTAGATTGGCTGAAATATGCCTGTGTTTTTTTAAAAATAATATTAGTTCTTAACAATGTAAAGACATGAAAAGTAGCTTCCACCATGAACTATTCTGCTTAGTATGTGTGAAACACTATATAGCTTTAAAAGCTATTTAGTAATAATACAACTGATTGACCAGTGATTGTGGAAATATCAGAGAACCTAAGTGAACAACAAATATAGAAATTTGATGATTCATTTCTTTGATGTTTTTATCTGAAGTCATTTCTAAAAATGAAATGCTGGACAATAAACAGTAAACCAGTATGCACTCATGGTGTGGGAAATTCTTCTGTCTATGTGTTGATTTTATTGCTTAATGAATAAAGAAACTTCTTTGGCCAATAGCAAGGCAGAACTTAGCATGGCAGGGAAAACTAAACTGAATGCTGGGAGAAAGAAAACAAAGTCAATGAGATGCCATGTAGTTGCCACAAGAGAAAGACACGGAATGGAACTTTATCCAGTATGAGGCAGCCACAAGACGATACAAAGATTAATGGAGATAAATAAATCAAGATGTAAGAGTTAGCCAATAAGAAGCTAGAACTAATGGACCAAGCAGTGATTTAATTAATACATTTTCTGTGTGGTTATTTTGGGAGTATGTGCAGCCGGGAAATAAACAAGAGGCCTCTCATAAGACATTCACAAATAGGACCAATGCCAGAATCCATATTCTGACAAAGCTAAGAGAAATAAGTGTCAAAATTATACCTATGTTTGCTTTATGGTCATATTTCTATGATATGGTTTAGTTTTCATTGAGCTTCTAAATAACACATATTTATCCATTTAAAAAATCACAGTGTTGTTATTCTCAAATGTGGTATTTTCTTCAACTAATTTCCCTGAATGGGTGGGTGAGATGACCTGTTAGTATGAAGACACATATTAACACAATAATTAACTCTACATAGTTTTGGAAGGATCTATACAGATAATTAAGGATTTATTGCCTAGCTGGTAAGTTCAGGGTAGGTCAAGATTACAGTATTTGATAAGCCTAATCAGGCTGTTTCATGATCAATCATATTTTTACTTTGGGGACTGTTTACCTCTTTCATACATTGAGTTAGATGCCCTAATGTTATTAGCTATGCCACTTACATTGTGAAGTTGCTAATTGTCTGTAATACACTAATTAGCATGTGTATGAAAATGAGGTCTGCTATTGCTCTGATTCTCAAGTAGAAAATCTTCCAATTAGTACATTTAAAAAAGCTCTAAAAATTAATATAGTTATTTATAGATTGCATTCTTTAAATTCTTTAAGCAATTTAAAATAACCTTGACTTGTATTACTCTTTGGAGATTAAGTGATCATTCCTTTGAGTTATTTGATGCTGTATTTTAATGTTAAAAGGCAGATGTCAGTAATGTTCCTTAATTATTACTTAGCATTGCAATTGTTTCTGTGTCTCACTAAGAGCCATAGCAATTTTTAAATACAGAGCATGAGAAATAAGCAGTGCAGATGTCTTCCTTCAAAACAAAAAGCAAAAAAAAAAAAAACTATGAGAAGGAAATTGCTTAATAAAATGAAGTTACAAGTTACTCTGAGTTTCCTAGTTTTAGCCACCTGTGATGAAGGTGAAGAGCTGACATCAGAAATGATCCATAATTGCCTTGACATTGAAATAGGGAAACATGCAGAATGATATTATTATGTAGTTTAGATTGATGAATACAGCATTCACTTTGGACTCTTCTGAAGGGTATTGCATTTACTGTAAGACATTGAAAATTATTCCTGCTACATTTTGGACACTAATGGTAGCCATACAAAAAACATGGAGTAAGTCTTACTTAGTTTTCAAAGACAACAATGAAATCTGACCAATCAAAGTTAAACTAAATATGGGAATTAGTACTGCATCTAAGACCACAAGAAGAAAAAAGAAAAGAAAATGAGGAAAAATCAATGAGATTTGTTTTTCTCCCATCTGTTATCACTTCCCTCAATAGGCTCCAGCTACTTTTTCTTCTTCTCCTTTTACCTTTTTTTTCAGCTGAGAAAGTATTTGTAAACCACCTCTTAAAATTCCCAACTTTCTCAAAACAGTAACTAAGTTCTGCAATGGTCTCTAAGATCCTCTGGCTGTGGTATCACTGCCTGATATTTGCAATTTTATTTTTAATCTCAAAACGTGTTTGTTATCTTTTCCTGGCTCAAGACTCTCAGGTTTCATATTTTCAATTGTTAAACATTTCATTGAAAGATTTATAACAACTCTGGAAAATTGAAATAATTCTAAAATAGTCCTATAAAATATTCCACCTTATCCCTTAAATCTCTATTTAAGTAATAAACCTCTAATTAGTAACTATCATTATATGCTTTTTGATACTATATATAGATGGTATCACTAAATCATCATATTCATGGAAAAAACACACTGACTTTATAAAGAATTGCATTGGTACATGTGTTGGGGAGTGCTTAAACTTGAGACAGTCTATACTGTAACTAGAAACTGAATGTTTCTTGCCCAGCCACTTAGACCCAAATAATCCCATAGAAACTATATCAATCACAACACTCTTTAGCCTATTAGTTCAGTCTTAGATCTTAAATTAATCCCTTTCTCTTCTGTGTGTTACCATGAGTCTGTGGCCTACTGGTAAGGTTCCAGTGCATCTCTCTTCTTTGGCAGCTACATTGTGTCTCTCTGAACTGCAGCTAAATCATGTCTTTCTGAACTGCCTACTCTCTCTATCTCTGTTCAGATTTCCTGCTGACTTTGCTATGTTAAGTCACTGGCTAAAACAGCTTCTTTACTAACCAATGGTAATAAAATATATTCACAGCGTGCAGAAGGGAATCCCACATCATCTCTACTTTTCTGTCTAAATAAAGGAAGACTTTTGATGGAGAAACTCAATGGCCTTTGGGAAGTTGGACCGGGTTGGTATCTGACTTTTGGGTGCTGGGAGCCGATTTGACAAGATGGCATTTGGCCCCAGCCTTGCTTGATAGATAACTCCATATTAGGGTTGCAGTTCTTCCACCGGAAAACAGGGTGAGTTGTTCTGATCTAGCTGCCCACACTTCCCCTGCTTTCTTTCCTGCAGGTGGGTCTCCAGAAAAGCAGTTAAAGTATCAAAGTATCAAAAGTTGCTAGGCAGACTCCCTATATAAGCAGTTATAGTTCAGGGCTCCGGGCCCCTTGCTTTCTGCTCTCCCTACAACCAAGAGGCTCCAATAAAGCATGATCTGAGAAGAATCCTCGTCTGGTGGCTGTCCCTTCCTGCTGGTCAGAAAGTCCCTCATTTGGGTACCCAAGGAAAGCTGGCAGCTTTCCTAGCTCTTACTCTTTTCTCTGAACACTTCATGCCTTGAGGTTGGAGCCCAGTTCCTGTTGCATTAGTTTTCCCTCTTAATACTAAAAGCCTTAGAATATACCATCCTGGAGTCATTTTGCAATTATTTGATAGAAAGCCTTGGGCTTTCTTCTTATTTTTTGCTACCAACTCTTGGCATCACTTTGATTTTCATTAGTAAATGCTCTTAATTTGTTAAACAAAGCATATTTTTCAATATCTAACATGCACAAAACCAAACCCGGATTATCTACTGCTGTTTGTATCTCTCAGCTAAGTGGCTGGAACTGTGAAACCTGATGGCCAATAACGATTACTACACCTTCTCCAATTCACTGAAATTACCCTATTACAGGCAAGATATAAAGATCTACAAAATTACCCATAACATTGCCATCCAGGTTTAATAATTATTTTGCTTATGCTATGGATGGTATTATGCAAGGTTTATGTTATTTTCCTTATACATTTGTTTACTTGATTTTAGGGATTACTTTAATTTTTTAACCTTATGAAAAGTGGTTTGATAACAGAGCCAAGAAGAGGCATTTTTAGAAATGACAGCCTTTACAGACTAATAATGAATAGCTAGTCGGAAAAATCAACACTTTGCAGAGAGATACCATTAATTTGACAGACAAAATCTAGTCAATGTTGAAGGGTGCTGAGATATTATCTAAAAAAATTGTACTGCTGAATTTAATAATCAAAACCTGCTAAAAAGTTATGATAGATTAACATATAAGGTATCTCTCAAAAAAGTAATATGAACACCATCAAAATTCTGTTCAAGGAGGAGACAATATGTTTACTGAACAAATTTTATACCTTGGAATCCTCAATAAGAGCACTAGAAAAGAATACTAGAAAGGAAAAAAAATATCAAAATTGATTAACAGGTACAGAAGGTACAAGGACAAGATTTAGCCTCATCAGTGTGTGTCAGACTCTAGGATGACTTACCCAGAGTTTTAACTGCATATCCCATAATTTCCTCAGAAAGATCATCTGGCACAAAGTACCCTAAAGTAGTAAAAAAATTATATGTGGGAACCCATACTTATGAGTGATCTAAAAGAAATTAAACAACTAATAGTATCTTATGTATTACAATTCCCTTCTGTTAGTAAAATGGTAAAAATATAGGCTTTGAGCAATAAGGTTACCCCACGTGATTGGTGATTGGCTTCCATAAATCTCAGCAGTCCTAGAAGATAGAACCCAACTGTTTGGAAAGTGTTATTGGAGAGAAGAAACAAAAATTTTAGAAAAACAGGGGAAAACAAAAGGATTTCAGACTTTCCAAGATTAAATTCTTGGCAAGGGCCATTACTCTGATCTTCAGGACTAGGCTCTTTAAAACAAATGCACCTTTCTTCTGGTGGTCACACAGAGATGCGATCAGCTGACTAAAGCACCCTGTTTAATGAAGGGATGAACACATGGGCTAGAGAATGGACCGTAGCTGGCGTGGGAGAATTGCCTGTATTCTGTCAATCATGTTTTAAATAAACACTGATTGGCTAGGCAGGAAGTATAGGTGGGGCGATGAGAACAGGAGAATACTAGGAAGGAGGAAGCCCATTTCTCCCAGTCCAGCCCAGACCACCAAAAAGCAAGATGCAATCGGCATGGCTGAAAGAGGTACTGAGCCATGTGGCTAATGTAGATAAGAACAATGGGTTAATATAAACTATAAGAGTTAACAAGAAGCCTGAGCTAATGGGTCAATCAGTTTTATAACTTAAAAAAATGTGCCTTGTTGCTACATAGCACAGCAGTTTTAAATACTTGGGACAGGATTTGGGAACTTAGAAATAGAGTTGAATAATATGTTAAAGGTTAAACAGGGCCAGGGAGAACCCTTTAATGAATTTTTTAAAAAAAAATAAACAAAGCCGGAAAAAGAAGAAGAAAAAAAACAAAAACCAAAAAAAGAACTAATGAACCTCGGCCTTTAAAAAAAAATGTCAACTTAAAATGGAAAAAAAGGTGTTTGAGCCTTTAAAGGTCATATCAACACCAACAGATAAATTGATTTTGCATACAATGAATATTGAGACATTTGACTACAGTACTGAGGCTTGGGTAGAAGAAGCAATTTCCAATGGTCTGAAAGTACACTAAAATGACAATTTTTTTTATTGCGGTAGAATAGGATATCTGAGAAGGGACAAGGAATTCTTAGGAATAATGTCTCCTCTAGATTGGAAACAATAGGAGGTTTCAGCCTTCTAGTATATGATAAAGTGCATGGTGTCCAGACTGGACAAGCTGAATACAAGAAAAAAGACTGCCAAAACTTTTCAAGACAAGGTAAGATGGTTTTGAAAAAAATTCCTGCCTCTGAAAATGGTCTGTCAGTTACCCTAGCTCTTAGCCAAAGTTGCTTGCTTCAACATTGCAAATGAGACTTCGGGTGATTGCCCAGGTAGCCAGTTGTCTCTGCCATCTACTGCACAGTTTAGAAGCTGCAACTACCTACTCAAGTAATATTATCTCCCTTCTCAGTCCTTTGATGGGGTTGAAGATTAGATAGTAGTAGATTACCTTCCACTTATAATCTAGCCAAGTCATTTCCAATACAAGGCTTATACTCCTTAGGATAGAATGTTTAATAAAACATTTAGCAAATGTTCCTCATTTAATATTGTTTATTCTGGCTGTAATTCTAATTTTATACTTGATATCTGAACCTAGTATATGTAGTTTTGTATTGTGTTTTGAACTCTGTAGTTTATACAAAAGGAAAAGGAGGAGGTCATGGGGAACCTCCTTTAGCTAATGGCCTTTGGGAGTCTGGATCAGTTTGGGGCATGCCTTTTGGGATCCAGGGAAAGCTGCCAACACATCCAGTTCTCTTTCTCTTCTTCCCACCCTCCACACCTTGAGGTAGGACCCATGTTCCTGTTCCATGAGCTTCCCCCCTTAATAAAGAAAAGACCTTAGAATACACCCCTTCAGAGTCATCTTGGGATTATTTGATGCACATTTCCCCTTTTACACATTCAGCATCAGGTTTTAACTTTAATATACTAAAATTACATACAACAAAACAGTTATCAAGCAAGAATTACAATTACAATATTTATATCTAATTTATCTTTTATTATAACTAAGGAAAACTGTAACTATTACTATCTGTCTTCAACTCTTCAAAGAACTCAGAAAGATGCAGTATTACCTAGGCAAACAGGAAGTGCATTGTAAGCAACTTCCAAAAGTCTAGCATTGACAGAGACATATCATTGCCTGGACAATCAGCCAAAGGTCTTTTGTATTGTTGAAGCATCCATCTTTAGTCTACAGGCAAATAGCATCTGGCAGACGTTTCCATGAAGCTGGAAATTTGAAGATCTGTTTTGCATATATTGGCAGTTTGTCAGTCACTTTCTTCTGTATCCTACAGAATATCTGGCAGTTTCTTCCATGAAGCAGAAACCCCAAAGGACCATCCCATATTTTGGGGTGCAAACAGTCACTTTTCTGTGGGTCCTGTATGTCTAGTTCATACAGCATACCATCAAGCAATTCTTACCCTAATGGCCAGCCTTGTCATATTGAAGGCAAATTCCATAATGAGTTTCTTCAATGCTCATCAACCTCTCTGAAGTAATTGGTGCTGACATAAACAGTCATGACTCATTGTTTAAAAAAGTCTAAGTTCTTAAAACATTTTAAATGCCATATTCTGTAGGTCTTTGAAATATTGAAGATTATATATCTGAAAAATATCTCTATATATTTAGAAAATCTAACTAGCATTACTGTTTATTATAGAAGACTATCTATTAATCTTTATTTCTTAACTATATATTATATTTTTAAATGAATTATACAAACACATTACCTTAAACAAGAGCTGAAATACATATATACAGTGTAGTAAATTGACCTTAACTTTGTATCAATAGACCAAAGTCATAGATAGAAAATGAGGGTTTTTTTGGTCAACATTCACTGGCAATGAGTCTTGCTTCATTAAAACTTTCATTCTTAGAGGACTCTAATAAAATTAAAATATTACATACTTAGATAAAAACAGGTGAAGATAGTGCCTATTCTGGTATTACACAGCGGTATCCATCCTCAGTCATCATCAAATCCTTAACATATATTTCACATAGTCCTATAGACCTGATTTTATCCTTTCTTTATGATCTGAGCCAATACCACCCAGTGAAAGATTTCTTATATGATCTTTCTGTTGCATCTCCCTGTTATGCTTTTATTATGATTTCCTAATCTATAGCATTTGTATTTATTTTTTGTTAGTTTCATTTAAAAAGAATTGAGATTTAAGAGGACACACTGTCTGTTGCTGTCTAAACCAATGTGAGCTGGGAACCCAGCAGAAATCACTAATGTAATCTTCCTTCCAAATCAATCAAGATTATAGAAAAGGTCTGGTTTCCACTTTTCTCACATCTCAATGATGTCCAAACACTGGTGATTAGGAACAAAAGGATTTGTTTGAGTAGAACAGCAATGTAGGACAGGTAATCGCTGCCTCTACC
Source organism: Microtus ochrogaster (assembly GCF_000317375.1). Lineage (NCBI taxonomy): Eukaryota > Metazoa > Chordata > Mammalia > Rodentia > Cricetidae > Microtus > Microtus ochrogaster. The sequence goes on along the minus strand of NC_022009.1, from coordinate 96,578,480 downwards.
TAAACAGGGCAAGTCTCTGTTTGTGACTCCTGGTGTACAAGAAATTTCACTTTCCTAATTTTCCCCCAAATTAGCTATGATGTGTAGCTGCTATTCTGTAAGAAAATGCATTCTTATTTCCTCTCTCTTGACTTTGAAATAGCTGTTTTGAACATGACCTGTTTGTCAGAAGATTCAAATATTTAGCATTATACTTCAGTGAAAGAAATCCTTACTGTGCTTCAACTTTTGACAAGACATATGAATCATTTTGGACCAATAACATCCAGACATAAGGAAGTGAAGAGCATTAAGGTACCTTGATGAAGCTGTTATATTGAAGCTCTGGTATTGCCTATTTGTAGCATAAGTGGGAAATGAGCACAATTGTGAGTATTCATGATAATTGCCTACAAGACAGCGGCTGAGTTTATAAAGCTGTTTCTGTTCTCAGCAAAAATAAAGATGAAACATTTTAGACACTCAATTTGTACCTATTCCTTATAATACTGGCTATTTTAAAACTCGAGATTTTTAGTATGTCTGTCTAAAAGCATAAGGGGATTTTAGAAACATCAAAGAGTACTACCATATGTTTAGAATAAAAGAATTCTTTCATAAAACACATTTAGCTTTCAGTGCAGGAATGCAAATGTATTTTTTCCATTTTGAATTGGAGTTCATTTGAACGGAAAACAAAAACATGCCTTTCTGTATTTTTCACCAGTAGATGTATATGTTAAATATACTGCTCAGGAATTTTACTGATGTTAGGAAAATTATTTCCAGTTGAAACTCTGACTGTTTAGACTACATATCTACAGGCACAATTATGTAAACAAATTTCTTAATAAATATTTCCAAAATACTGTAATCATTTTAGAAGGGCTTCTTCTAAGATGGCTTTCATGTGGTTATCTAGTCACCAATGATTCTAGGTTTTAAACTTTATTATTAATTAGATTTCTTTTAAGATACATGCCATAGTAAGAACAGATAAATAATTGTTAAAAAACTAAATAAGTCACTAACTTTAAACAGTTATCTCTTCCTTGTTTTAAATTATTAATAATTCTGAAAAGAGACATTTTTTCTTCAAAATATAAGAACAACATATCCAAGTAAATGGAAATTAATGTCAATAGGGATTTTTTTGGTTTGATTATTATTTATATAGCATTCACAATTTAAGAAATGTCCTGCACGGGAAAGGGGAATTCTTTTGACTTCATGCCAACTATTTATATTGGAATCTAGATTTCCATACTCTGTACACAAAAGTCAACTAAATAAACCGATAATTAAAAAACACACTTATCTAAATATGAACAGCATTCCAGTTTATTTAAAATACAGATTTATGTGTTAAGGAAAAAGAAATTTCTTCGTGGTGCTTGTTGTTCAGTTTTGTCAGTTTGCCACCTTGTAGAGTCATCTCAGAATAGTATGACTTAATTGAGGAAACACCACTATGAGACTTGTCCATTGTTGGGGGTTTCTGTCCTGCCCTGCCCAGTTCCCACAGTTGATAAGTCCCAAAGAAATCACACAGAGGTCTACATTAACTATAAACTTATTGACCTAGAATCTCAGGTTTCTTATTAACTCTTACAACTTATATCAGCACATTATTCTTACCTATATTAGCCAGCGAGGCAGTCACATCTTGCTTCTTCTGTGACTGGGTCAGGACTGCAAAGAAGTGTGCTTCCTCCTTCCCAGAATTCTCCTGTTCTCATTGACCCTCTCTACTTCCTGACTGGTTGTCCTGCCTGGCTGCTGGCCAATCAGCATTTATTTAAAACATAATTGACAGAATACAGACTATTGTTCCATACCAGTCCATGTCGTTTCATTCATGGTCTTCAACACATTTGAAAAACTTGAACCAGCAGAAAAAATATTTCTATATAAGTTTATATAAATAAGCTTTAAGTTAATAGTGTTTGAGATTTGAGTATGAATCTCATCCATTGTGGTAGACAGGAGAAGCAATCTGAAACACTCAGTATATTGTCAACAATGCCAGAGTGTCACTACCTTCAGGTCTTACTGTGACAGCCTAAGTTCTACATTATACTGTTCAGTGTAGCAAGTGCATTAATTACAGTTTCAAATTTTAATATTTTCTACTCATATGCTAATGTTTTAGCGTACAACCACAGAGTAATTTGAAGATTTGAAGCCTTTTTGTAAGGATATACACATTAATATAATGTGAAAATAATAGTATATCTGAGAAAACACTTGACACTAGTAACAACTAAGATGTTACACTTGAAAAGAAAATGAACTAAATTAGTAATTTTAATTAGTTCCAACAATTGGATACAATTAAATTGATTTAATCAACACAGATCTCCAATTTGACTATTAATTTGAAAGCACAAAATATTTTCTTTAAAAAAACATTAATCTTTGGAGAAATTCCCAGGAGTCCACAGGAATGACCCCAGCTAAGACCCTAAGCAATAGAAGAGAGGGGACCCAATCTTGATTTGTCCTGTAGTCAGTCTGATGAACATTTTGGATATTACCATAGTGCCTTATTCCAGCAACTGATGGAGGCAGAGGCAGAAACCCATATCAGAGCATTGGACTGAGCTCCCAAACTCCAGTTGAAGAATGGAAGGAATGAGAATATGAGCCAAGAGGTCAAGACCATAATGGGTGAATCCATTGAAACAGTCTGCCTGAGCTAATGGGAGCTCACCAACACCACCGAGCTTGGGACAGGACAGCACTGAATCAAACTAGTCCCTCTAAATGTGGTTGACAGTTGCATGTCTGGGGGCAAAATGAGAGGTCACTGGCAGTGGCACTAGGATTTGTCCCTACACCTTGTACTGGATTTTGGGGAATCTATTCTCTTTGGAGGGATACCTTGTTCAGCATAGATATAGTAGGAGGGGAGGGAGTGGGAACTTAAATTGGTATGTATAATGAAAAAAGATAGTCTTTTTTTAATTTTAAAAAGAAATTTAAAAATAATCTCCCGAGATTTTAATAATTATATGAAAAGTTTTTTTTTTAAGAAAAACAGTTGTAAAACATGTTTCAAATACAAATTAAACTTAACCCTGTTAAATTTGCATCAAAGTTTCAAAGATTATTTTATTCTTAAATATATATATATATATATATGTGTGTGTGTGTGTGTGTGTGTGTGTGTGTGTGTTTGTGTGATAGTGAGACAGGCAATTAGAAACTTGGTGTTCACTTGATTTAGAGTTACAGATGGCTTGTGTTTAGGTGACATGGGTACTAGAAACACAACTTGGGTCTTTTTCAGGATCAGTACACTCATAATTGCAGAGTTAACTATGAATTCCCAAAAGGTTTTGTATGTAGCATTTTTATTAGTAGTTCTTAAACCAATTCACCAGAATATTATTAATTGCAAATATTATCTATATCATGCTTGCTTAACACAGCTTTCTATTCTCCAATATATAAAATATGTAGAGAAAATAAAATAATTACTAAGCTTGCAACATGTGTGTGTTTATTGTTTGTCTATGTATGCACAATTAGAAAATAAGTCATATGCAAAATTACTACAAGAAAAATAGTATTTTCTGTGCATCAGTTAGTTTTATTGTTAATAGTATATCAGTCATGAGTTTATAATATTTTTAATTGAGTATTGATAGCAAATATCAATTATTACATGTCATTTAACAAATTTATATTTTTAATTAAATGGAAATTATATTATTTGTTCATGTGAACAATAATTTTTTCATTGCAATAGTCACAAATAATTTGGTCAGAACTGAGGTTACAAAAGAAAGCACAAACAAAATCAAGGTAAATAAGAAATTTCAATAAGAAATTTATGATGTAACCTAATGAAATAGACCAATATTAATCGAGAAATTACATCATATATTCAAAAATGTATTTTATAATGTATATCAATAGAAATAGATATGGTATATGATAAGGTTTGTGAGACTTAACTGGGAAAATAATAGTTGATAAGCATGTGAATACCATATAAATAGAATATATGTATCTGGTATATATATGTTGACTATATGTGTATGCATATTTATATGCATATACATACATTAGAAATAAATTGCCTTTTATAAAAACCAAATTCTCGAAAAGAGTATACATTATCCATTTTTGTGTTTTCTTCTACTTAACCATGAAAGGTTAAACACTCAAATTCTCATACCTTGAAAGAAGAAAACTGAGGTAGACAGGTGGCAAAAGAGTAAGAACAATTGCTACTTTTTCAGATTATACAGGTTTATTTACAGTACCCATAGGAGCTCACAAACTCCAGCTTTAGGGGATCTAGCACCATCTCTGGCTTAAATAAACACCCTATGCACATGGACTTATCCCCATAGAAATACAGAAACAAGTACACACAGTTAAAGTAATAAATTGAATCTTTTAAATAAAAAAGCTTTTAGGATGGCTTTTTACAGTCAACACAAATATGTATATGTTTTTATATATATAAATATAAGATGCATGTAACCTTGAATGTTTACCAATATATTTGATTATACTGTATAAAGATATGTTGCTGTAATTGGTTTAATAAAAAGCTATATGGCAAATAGCTAGGAAGGAGAAATAGCTGGTACTTCTGGACAGAGTGAGCTCTAGAAAGAAGAAATGCATGTCTCCAGCCAGATCAGATACAGAGGAAGCAAGACATGCAGGATGAGAGGTAAAAGCCATGAGTCATGTGGCAACTCATAAATGAATAAAAATGGGTTAAAGTATAAGAGCTAGTGGTATAATCCTAAGTTTTAGAATGAGCTTTTATAATTAAGAACAAGTCTCTGTGTCATTTTTTTTCTGAGTTGGTGGCCCAAAGAAAAGTCTGATTTTATATATATATATTTCATTTGAACAATGGTCCCTATAGGTTCATATCTTTAAATGCTTGTCCATTTGGGAATGGGACAATTTAAATGGATTAGGAAGTGTGGTCCAAACCTCTGAAATTGTATGCAAATTCCAATTAAATGATCTGCCTTAAGAGAATTTCTGTGGTCATGGTGTCTTTTCACAGCAAGACTATATGATTGAGGCAGCAAGTTGGTACTTGGGAGTGAGGTATTGTTGTGAAAGGACTTAACATACTGCTCACAGTACCTTTGGTACTGTGGATGCAGAAATCAGTTGAAAACTTTCTATGGTGTCTAAGGGGCCATACTAGTGACTAGAAGACACTGATGCTGAGAACATTGTACATTATGAAGGCCCGATGAAGATGCTTCAGAGGGGAAGATTGTTGATAACTGACCTACAGACAATTCTTTTGATATTATGGCAAAAGCGGTTGTTTTGTGCACTTCTTGAAAATATCTACCTGAGGCTAAAGAGCGTGGTATTAATGACATTGGCAGAAGAGATTTCAGGGCAGGCTAACTGTGTTATATTATTATGTTGCATTAACTGTGTATGTTATTATTAGTGACTAGACTCATGCAGATGTATAGAGAAAAGGAACAAGCCAATCAAGGAAAAACACAAACTATACAGTTTGAGAACAGGAGTAGCAGGTAGTATAATAGAGCTAAGTCTAGTGCTCAAAGAGACAAAATATTTGTAGTGTAATAGAGCTAAGTCTAGTGCTCAAAGAGACAAAATATTTAATGAAAAGTATGATGTTAAATGGAATAAAAGGAATGATGATTTCCAGACAAGACCTACCCAACCAAACTTCCAGCTTGCTAAAAGGAATTAAGGAAAAGAATAAACAGTGGAGGAAAACATCAAAAATAGAAAGTTAATACAGATATCACTGAACAAGGCGGTCAACTTCCGGTCCTAGCAAGCAGCAAAACTTTATACTTTCAGCCACATGCTTCTGGCTTTAGAGTCAAGTACATAGGAACGTCATGGTGAAATCTCCCTCTTTGGCTAAAGAAAGCTAATAAAATTAGTTTTGTTTCAGGATAATCCTGAATGGAGGCCCAGAAAACCATGGTATGAAAACTGTGAAGGTGATGCCTAGATTTCACTGGGGACCCAAAATGCTGGATATATAAAAGTCATAGTACACCTATCAGATAGATCTACTAATAGGGCATGGAAACATCTCTGGAGAAAGATGTGTTGTACTCAATAAAACTGACAAGATTAGGACATATGAAGAGTACTTTGACATCAAACAAGATAATCAGAGTTTAGAGTTTGTCCAGCTGATCATGTTTTGCTTAGGTCCAGTATTTCCTCACTATGCTCAATTTCCTCCTTTTTGGGATGGTAATGTATTTCCTATGCCATTATATGTTACAAGTATGTGATAGGCTTTTTACTTTGATTTTCCAGGGACTACTGTAAAGATATTGTCAAGTTATAGAAGAGACTCTGTCCTTTGTATTTTAAAGAGTATTGAAACCTTTGTAGACTATGGAAATTTTTGAAGTCGGACTGAAAGTATTTTTGAATTTTAAGTCTCTAAGCCTATGAATGCAAGGGAGAAGAATGTGAAGGCCTGACTAAGAATGTACTCCATAGACTCATAGATTTGAATGCTTATATACCAGGGAGAGGCATGGTATGAAAAGATTAGACCATATGGCCTTGGAGGAAGTGTGTCGCTGGCAGAGGGTTTTGCGGTTTCAAAAGCCCCTGCTAAGCTCAATGCCTTTCTCTTTCAGCTGCTTGCAGATCTGGATGCAGAACCCTCAGCTACTTCTCCAACAGCATGCCTGCCCACCTGCATGTCCTCATGCTCCCTGACATGATGACAATGGAGTGAACCTCTGAAACTGTAAGCAAGCTTCAATTAAATATTTTCCTTTACAAGATTTGTCCTTGTCATGGGACTTCTTTACAGCAGTGGAACATTGGCTGAGACAGTTTTGATATGTGTTAATATTTAGATAAATAAAATTCGCATTATTATTAATGACAAAAAGTAAAACCAACTCTGCAGCCTAGGTATAAAGATGATAGACTGAAGGGATTTAAGGAGGAAACGGTGATGATCCATGGTCGTGTTAAGTGCCTAAAGCAACTTGAAACCCTGTCTTTAGATTTCTGAGAAAAGTGAGAAACAGTGGACAAGTTTTCCTTGAGTATCACCCAGCAGACATGGTGTTTTAAGACACTACTTAGTCTGACTTTAAATTAAGAATTTGATTAGAGAAGAGAAAAGGAGTGGAAAAATGTGACTAGGAACAAAATTTAAAAGTGGCAATAGGTTTGGAAATTGAGACAAGTGTAATAGGAAAATAATGTTTCTATTAGAAATAGAGGTGAGAGGAGACCATTCTCATCACAATACTTCGTTTCTAAGCCTCTATTTTTCAGAACTGTGTGCAAAATTTCATGGCTTTAAAACCATTTGATTTTCTTGGATGGAAATTATGTTAAAATTTTAATGCAGACATGAGTATCTCTTAAAGTCTGATTATTTGATTTCATAGATGATGGTAATATTGATTGTAAAGAATTTAGTTCTGTAGTGTTAGTTATTTAGCTATAATGTAAGAAATAATTGATCTGGAATACTTTTCAATAATATAAACTACTTTTTAACAATATGTATTTTGTGAGCTTCATAACTGCTATAGATTCTTCCATAGCAATTTTGATATTGTACAAAATTAAGTGTCAAAAGAAAACTGTTCACATGTCAGAAAATTTCTCTGGAGAGCCTGTGTTTTAGTAAGAGAAAACCAATATAAAACAATTGCAACCTTCTAAACTGTGAAGTCAACTGCATTTGTATTAGCTGCCAGCAAATATACCTAACAGGGCAATTAAGTATCTCTGCTTCCAGCATTATATGAATATTATATGAATATATGAAAGAGTCTTTGAATAAGTACAAGGTACATAGTAAGGAAGGGGTGGCACTGAAGAGTGAGGTCATTTCCTGTTCTTAGTTACACGTAGCAATAGCTGGGATGGAATGTCACAGTACTGGATAGAATATCTGGACTCATCTACTGTAATCCAGATAAGTGGTCACAAGTAGTTTCTTCATAACAACACCTTCATCATTTTATACTAGAAGAATTTAAAGATTAAATAAATTCCTTCTTTTTATTAGAAAAAGGTGATCACAAGGTGTTACTTCCTGGCATTTGATTGGATCCTAATATTGTCAATTTTCTTCAACTTCCACTAGACTCTTTTGCAGTAGATGATAGACTATTAAGTATTAAGATTACTTAGTGAATGCATCTCTTAGAATTAACTCTAAAATGACATTAAACTTGTAACTATTACAGGTATTTACTTAAAAAATGGCTTGCTGTGAGTAGGGTAGCTATCCCCCAATAGTGCAAACACAATTTCAAAATCATTTTGTATACCCTCTGGTGTTGTTAATATCACATAATATGCCATCCTGTTTTGCTATTGAACTAATATCTGGCATTGCTGGTTCTAGAGAACTATGACATATTGGTTTTAATCATAATTTAACATTCTACTAATTTGATCTTTCTGGTTATAGTAAGCCACTAAAACTCTAAAAATAAGAATGTATTATTTTAGATGTTCTGACATTAATAAAAAATTAAAGCGACAAAAATTTAGAATAAATTATAACAGAATAATATAATGAAATAATTTAGAAGAAAATGATAAGTTAAGAAAAATAATGAGGAAGCAATGTAAAAGAAATAGAGTGTAGACAGAGTGCAAAAAATTGGGAATATTCACCTGTAAAATAGTTAATGATAATTAGCTATACTAGTAGATAGTAGTAGGATTGGGAAAGGAAACAGTGCTGAGTACCATGCTGAAGGGAGTAGAAGTGTAGTCAGGAGCTCTCTCACTTGGTAGCACCTGCAGAGGTGCCCACTGTAAATAACCCACTCTGCTGCACAGTGAACACTGTGGAATCTGAGAGATCACCAAACGCGGGTTTTCAAAGTCTGCGCAGAAGTAACCACATCCTTCAGCGAGGCTGCCCAGGAACTGCCCTCCATCACTCCAAGGCTCGCTGCTCTCAGCCTCACAAGCCTATGTCCTAGTGCTTGTTATAGAAGATAGGGCTGGGAGTCAGTGCTCCCTCCAAAGTCAGGAAGATGATATAATTCTATTATAATAAAAAAAGGAATTTTTTAAAAAGTGACAATAAACAAACAAGAAAGCAATAGATTTTTTGAGATTTTTTTGTTATTTGGGGAACACTTTCTCTTGGATGAGATTTTTCTGATTTCCTTTTAACAATACATGGGACTATTTTATACAAGCTTTCTAGAATAGTCTGTAGAGAATTGTTTTGACTTGGAAATTTGCATTTAACTGCATTTGGTATTGTTTGGTGTTTTCTTTTATGATTGCTCATTTTGTTCTTCTGTGACCAGTGTGCTGAATAATCTATTCACATATTCTTATCTCTGAAATCATGTGTTTTCTTTCAAGTGTTCTGTAACGTCTTCATTTATTTTGAATTACAACTGAAATTCCCTTTGTATTTATATAAATATTTATATAAATAAATGATGGCCATTCATTTTCTGACCATGTATAAGACATCTATAGAGGCTGATGTGTCCATTCCGTATATAACTGACTTTTGATATCAAAATCTCATATTTACATTTTTGCTTGTTATGAAACTACTTAGAAAATATATTCTATGACATCATATTATACTCCCCAGGAACTTGTTAATCATATGCACCTCTTTTAAACTTAAAGTTAATTCAAACAATATTTTAATTCTATTTGACATTCCTTAATATGCATTTTAAGTATACTTAAGTTTTAAGTTAGTGATGTAATGTTTCCCTATCAAAGTACAATTTCATATAACCTCAAAAACTTTAGCTTTCCCCTTCAAAGATACATCTCTTCATCCTTCTTTGTATAGAGATGAATTACATCTCATTTAGTGTCTAAATTAAATTCTAACACAAAAGTTGCCTGTTAATTAACACTTGTTGTTTTTGCAAAACAAATCAGTATTTGTCAGAAACCAATAGTAATTGCTTTTCTTTAAAGGAAAATATGTGAAAAAAATAGAAGACTTTTGCTCCCGATATTAAAAAATGAAACTGTGATTTAACAAATGATAGTTTTAAAAATTGTTCTGAAATTATTGGGTTTTTTTTGTTCTATGTTCCTGTGATATTGGCAAGTGCATATAAGCCATCTTGTTTTAATTGTAAACACAAGTTGTTTTAATATTGAACAATGGGTTGTCCGGTATATGAATTAAGCTTTATTTTATGCATTTAGATATTTAAGTAGGCAGCCCAGTTTTCCATTCTTAAAAAGAAAATAGTAGTTAACTGTACCATCAATATTACAAAGTTTTAAACTTATTTGGAAAGTGCGTTAAATGATATAGGTGATTGTGTACTGAGTTCTTAGTTATAGCAAGCACCAACAATAGGGTCAATATTTTATACATGAGGAAAGTAGGTAAATAAATTAAAATATTATTAATAAGGGCTGTTAGTGCAAATAGTAGGATATAGTAGAACAAAGAATAAAACAACAAGGAAAACAATGTTAAGTCTTAGCATTAACTTTAGCATTAGTATCAACACTCTTAGAGCATTGGTAAAGATGTTAATGGGAGACAAAGAAGTACCATACTATGGTTTAAGATAATGAAAATGTAAATTCCGAGGTACTTGTACTTTGCATTGTTTCTCTGTCCAGCATCATTTTTGTGAGTTTGTTTTTGCTCTTCTGTAGTTTCTGTGATCAAAGTTTTGCTGATGCATTCTTCATGGAGATGGCTATGGTGTCATGTACATGACAAATTTGTCAATCCAAGCTTCAAGTTTAGCTCTTACTTTTCTTCTTCTTATAAGGAATTTCAGTACACTGAGTAAAAGATTGTCATTAGAAAACTACTAAGAAAAAATGTGATCAATGTCATTTATTTTACATTTGATGGAAATTTAACCTGTCTTATTATTTGCTAAGTAAAAATCTATACTAATGTCCCTGAAAGACTGTCTAAGCCCTTTCTCTTTGAAAAAATGCCTCATGAGGTGTGAGTGATTCCATTTTCAATGAACTGAAGCTGTGTGCTCTCTTATCTAATTCCATATGGTTCAAGATGATGTTGTGTAGAGCTACAGCCAAACAAAAAACATAAAATTAATTAGCACAGCTAGCTGCTCAAGTGATTTTAGTTTTGTGTTATAGAATTTCTGTCCACATTATGTGAATGAAAGAAAGGAATTCACTGAATTCACTGAATGAGAAATTGACAAAATGTCAGTCAGATATCCTGTTGTCTTAGGCTTGTTCAAGGCACTCAGGTGTGTACTATTAAAATAAGAAACCAGATCATTTGAAGGTTTTCTACAATATAGGATAAAATGTGTATATGTTTCTATGGTAGTAGTAGCTTGTCATTTGTTGTTGCTACTCAGCTGTTACGTTTAAGGCATCACAGAGGGCAATGAAAAAATTACCAACGGTGCTACCTTTCTCAAAATACAAATAAGAGAGGGTGAACTGACAGAAATGGATAAACTATTTTCAGGGAAGATAGCTAGTGAATGACACTACCAGTGTTTGACTGATTCTATGGTGAACCTTTTGACGATAACTCACGTAGAATTTGGGGACTGAATATTTAAAAATTATAAGTCAATAACTATTTTTATTTAAAAAATATTCTAAATTTCTCACATAGAAAATTCATGCATAGGCACACACGTGTATGTGAAATCATTTTAACAATTTAAATGAAACATTTAATATTTATAAGCTGAAAATGAAATATTTAAAAATTAAACTCCTGTAATATGAAATAGTAAGTGTAAAACCAAAATTGACTAAGATAATTAAAAAGCTGAAGAACTTGCTTCCTAAAACAAAAAGTGCTTAAATCAAGTAAAATTTATGGTTAAATATTAGCAAGCTGAGAAAACAGGGCAATGGTTATCTTTTATTACCACAAAAAGTTCAAAATAATTCCTTAGAGTATTGTATTAAATTTGACAAAGTTTGTAGAATTTATTGAAACAATGACTCCTTTATTACCATTGTATACATGGTTTCCTAGATAGCACATAAAACCTCTTTTTCTAAAGGAGTAGTGTAATCCTATTTGCTGGGTTTTGTGCTGGACAGTTAGGAAGAAATTTTTATAAAAGATGAACTGCTCAACTTCATGGCTTCTAGAGGCATTATTTATAACATTATATAATTTATCTTGTCCAAAATCCAAATAGTATTCTAAACATTTTCCTTCTTATGACTATTTATTTCAGCTTAGTTTTAATTTTATATGTAAGTGGGAGAATATTGAAAGACAAAGGCATATTTGACATATGTGATAATTGACTATCTCTACATGTATTTACTATTAGTAAATGAAGATATATTATAAGAAAACAGTTGAACAAGTATTTGGCAAATGATAGTAATGAATAAAGAGGTTCTTCCCTGGATCCAGTCCTGTAGCTAGTATCCCTCTCTTAAATTTGTACTGTTTGTTATTTTCGAGTGACTGCAGACATTGTACTGTGTGCTGGCTCTCTTAACTTTGGATAGAAGAAAGTATTTCACAAACTAAGTACAAGGTAAATATGTGAAATAAAAAAGTTTATACATATTCCTATTCTTTCAAGGTTATGACCAGAGGTTTGACTCAGGGAGTGACTGCCTATAACATGCTTGGCAAAAGGTATGGTAGCTTCATGTACTGCCTAAACATCAGAATTCTTAATTCAGGGTGGAGTTACTTGATTTTTCATATATCGATGAGAGAATTGCTCTATTTATTCTTTGTATCATGCTAAAGCAGTCTTCTGCATCTTCCCTTTTTGGATTGGGGTATATCAGCATATGAAAATTAACACAGGAAGATTCAGCATTCACTGGATTTCCCTCCCAATTCTATTCTGTGGCTCTGTCTTTTTCTTCTACATTTCTGTTCTGTCTACCTGGCATTTCTAATCCACATGTCCCTATTCTGTAATGTGCAAAGCTCATTGAAGTTGGATCTTGACGAAATTATACCTCAATATCAAAGATAGATACTGTGTCAGAGTAAAGGGCTGGAAAAGATATTCAAATCAAATAAACCTAACAAATAAGCATTTGTAGCTATTCTAATATCTAACAATGGATTTCAAACCAAAATTAATCAAAAGAGAGGGAGAGGGACACTTCAGAGTCATCAAAGAAAAATACACCAAGATGTCTCAATAATGAATATCTATGAGGAATGAAAGGGGACAAACATTTGTTTAAAAAATTCCTGCCGGGAGGTGGTGACACACGCCTTTAATCCCAGCACTTGGGAGGCAGAGGCAGACGGATCTCTGTGAGTTCGAGGCCAGCCTGGTCTACAAGAGCTAGTTCCAGGATAGGAACCAAAAGCTACGGAGAAACCCTGTCTCGAAAAATCAAAACTAAAAAATTCCTAAACTTAAATCACACATCAAACCCATATATTAATACCGGGCAACTTCAACACCCTACCCTCATCAATGGAAAGATCATCCAGACAAAAGATATACAAAGAAATAACAAATATAATAGAAGTTATGACTCACATGGTCCTAACAGATATCTACAGAACCTTTCACCTGAATACAAAAGAATATACCTTCTTTTTAATACTTCATGGAACCTTCTCCAAAACTGACCATAAAGAAAAACTCTATAATACAGACAAGAATTTGAAAGAGGCCCCTATATCCAATCAAGCAATGGGTTAAAATTGATTTTCGGCAACTATAGAAACAACAGAAATTCTTCAAATTGATGAAAACTGAACAACTTTCTCCTGAGTAACTAATGGTTCAAGAAACTAATAACAAAATTAGATACATCCTAGAAATCAATGAAAATGAACGCACACAAACCCCAAATTATGGAAAACAAAGTGGTGCTAAGAGAAAAGTTCATAGGAATAAGAGCCTGCATAGAAATTAAAAAAAATGCTCATAAGAGTGGTTAAGAGAACATCTGAAAGAACTATAACAAAAGAAGCAGAGACACATAAAACAAGTATACAGCCTGAAATAATCAAGAACAGGACTAAAATCAATACAATAGAAAAGAATACAAGAAATCAATGAATCAAAGAATGGGTTGTTTAAAAATAAACAACAAGATTGATAAGCCTTTAAACATGCTTATTAACAATAAAAAAGAATATCCAAATTAACAAAATCAAATGAAAAGTAGTACATAGCAACAGACAATGAGGAAATTCAGGGAACCAATAGACATACATTCACACACAAGCACACACATGTTCTGGCTACTCAAGAACAGCTGACCACCCATGAAGTCCAGTTACATTAATTTACAAAATCCCATTTTAGATTAATTTTAAGTGACTCTGTGTAATATTAGCACACAGATTGTTTTCTTAGAGATTAATGAAAAAGAAAATGTCCTTACTCTTTGCCAAAGATACTGACCGTAAAACAGCCTATTCTTCTGGGTTATGCAATTTCCTAGCATAAATGAATGTTCTAGCAGCATGAAACCTCACCGAGAAAAAGTCACTGTCCCCTAAGTCTCTAATGTGGGATAATTTTACATGACTGTGTGTCCATTGTGATTTTTACACAATCTACAATGGTTACATTCAGGGAAATGAAAAGGGATATTGGAAAATTAATTTTGTAGATCATAAATCAAATGATAAGCAATACATTTCCTGTTTAGCAGTATTTTGGTGTTTGTGGTATCTCCCTCTACTTCAAATCATGCCATAAGTGTTGATTACACAGAAAGTATATTTACTGCATGTAGAGAAACAATCATTCTGTGCATATTTTTGCTTAATTTCATCTTTCATTCTTCAAGTTCTGTGCCATATGCTACTTATATAAGATTATTTATTGAAATTTACATTTGTTTCACTTTATTTTATGCATAAAAATATAGTATTTTTTTCTTTATATAGAAATTACACAGGTATAAAACCTAAATTCTCTTATTCACTTTTTACCTTTAATATATATATATATTAAATATATGGTCTCTGTACAGATATCATGTATAATAGATTTACCAATATGGAATGTGATTATTAAATGTTCCTTGTCTAAAATTACTTGATATGCCATGTTTGATTGATGTTCCTGGGAGACCTACCCTTTTCTGAAGGGAAAGAAGGAGGATCAGATTTGGAGGAGAGGTGAGGTGGAGGGGGTGAATTGAGGGAGGAGGAAGGGGAAACCGCAGTGAAGATGTCATATATGAGAGAAGAACAAATTAAAAAGCACAATTTCAAATTTACTTTGTTAGCCTTGCTATGACAATAAGCTTTTCCTTCTCAAACATTTGTCCAAAACACAACACAAGATTCTGCCTCCTGGCTAAGAAAAGTCTATTTTACCCAAATGCATGAGAATATATGTTTAGCCATAGATTGTTACCCATGCTTGCTATTTTTCTAACAGGAGATATTGTTGATCCTTTTAAGATATGGCTCAATTTGCAAGAGATACTTCTACTAAGATTCAAAAATCACAAATTCACAGATATTATTTGATGAGAGGAAATCTGACTGAAGTATTTTATACTTGCCTCTGAAGAGGCTCCCAATGGGATGAGACAGCATATAATGGAAAGGCTCAGAGGAGAGTCAGAAGCATGTGTTCTGTTTCTACTCTGAAATCTCATTTCTACTTTACTGTCCTTACAATTCACTAGGCAAATGATAAAAAAGCCCCAAATGGCACATGTTTTCGTAGATTCATGCTGTATTTTACATAATATAGAAATAACTTAGGAGCCTGCCAGGTAACAGATAGTTCAGCTAGAGAAATTATGACATGCGTGAAGCTCCTGGAATTAAGCCGTCTCTATTCCTGTTAAAAAATGTCGAGTCAGACATCAGTCTTTAAGTTTAACTCAAGAAACTGTCAGCTGCATAGTATTAAATGAATAGCATTGTTTAAAAGTGAATGGGGGGGATAAGCCAAAGGGAAGTCAGTAAATGCAAATTCCAAATAATTTTGAGAAAGTTAAAAAAAAATCAATTGGGTCTGGTGTAAGTTTGCCTTCCTATTTTTCAAAGAGAGAAATGTATGAGATCAAATATTTCATCATCTAAAGAAAGGAAATAGCTAATTATGAACTGGGAATGACCAGAAAAAGAGCAAATATTTGAAAAAAATAGCTGTAAAGCATAGGAGATTGTTTAAACTTTAATATAAAAGGGGCTGACTGAAAAGCTGGTGAAAAAATGGGTAATACAGATATTGAAGTGGCAGATATGAAGAAACCAGAAAATATTCCTGGCAAATTATCTGAGGATTGCAGCAGTACCAGTTACCAAAGTTAGTACTAATTAATCTCTCCTTTGAATTTAAACAATTCTGCAAATTGTCACTCAGTCAAATAAACCAGATTGTTTTTTGGTTTGGAAGATGAAATGATCAGAATGTGAAGAGTTTGAGAGGAATGGAGTGATCTTTACAACCTCCAATTTCATGAATGAAGAACCCGTGAATAAACAGCAACAAAACTTTACGTGTCTTTCTCAGTACCAATATTATCTACATAAAAAGATGACTGATCTACCTTATCTTTTTATCCTAAAACAGGCAATATAAATTATATAGATGCTTTATAATTTTATGCAACATATATGCAAAGCACTTTAAATTATTTTATGTAACATTATGCTTTCTTGTAATTTTATTCAACCTTTTATTTAGGTATAAAATTTATATGGACAAAATGAATTAAAGATGCTTCTCTGACAACACAAAATGTAAAATTATACCCCCAAAATTGTTAAAAGTAACAACAACAACAACAACCAAATCTATCTTTACTTCATCTATTAATCAGACAGCAGCTGCTAAAACAATAAGTGTTTTTCCTGCTGTGGTACAATGATCTTTTATTCTGTCACTTGTATTATTTTAATAAAATTCTGATTGGCCAGTGGCCAGGCAGAAAGTATAGGTGGGGCGACCAGGCAGAAAGGAGAGGCAGGGCAATGAGAATTCTGGGAAGAGGAATTTTCAGTCTACACTCATGACCCCAAAGCAGAGGATGCAAGATGTGACTACCTTGCCGAAAAAGGTAGCAAGCCAAGTGACTAACACAGACAAGATTTAATGGGCTACTATAAGTTATAAGAGTTAATAAAAATTCTGAAATACTAGGCAAATCAGTTTACAATTAATGTAGACCTCTGTGTGATTTCTTTGGGACTTAACAACTGTGAGTTCTGGACCAGAAAGAAAACTCAGCCAACATTTTCCAAATTATGCATGATGTTCTCTCAATAGCAAGACTAACGTTGAAACATAAAAAGTAGTTAACCTTTTTGGCTTGATGCTGTAAAAGGTGTCTGCTTGTGTGTGTGTGTGTGTGTGTGTGTGTATATATATATGTGTGTGTGTATATATATATATACTGATATGGGTATCATATATCAGTTTATAGAATCATTTAGTTCAAGGAAAGGTGACCTATTTATATATACATATATATGTATATATACATATAAACAAAATAATTTTTTATGGTAACATGAATTTTTATATTAGTACTTAAGACGATAATTTAAAAAAATTGTGTTTGTATCAGTCACATCTATCATAGAAAACAATAACTAGTTAGCAAACTATTGGAACTAAAATGACCATTCCTTTGGGTTAATTATTGTACAATAAATTTTGACATTGTGGAAATAAAAAGACATAATTTCCTATGTCTGTAACTTGGAGTGTTCATGAGCCAGAAAGAAATAAAATAACAATTGTGATAATTAAAACATCTGTTTGTATTCATGGATGACTTGAAACAGTGCTATTTGCAGACATTATTAGATATGTTAAATGACTAGTTCTCCCTCAGTTTTCAGGCAGTGTAAAGGATAAAACATCTAGAAATCATTCTAGACAGCCATGAGACGTATTTCTAATGAGAAAAATTGGCTACAGAAGAGGACATACAGTATGCTCATCTTAGAGTTTGAACATTCTAAGTCATCTGCAGTCAGTGAAAACTGAAAATTATAGGAAAATTGTAAAGAAAAGACAACAGTCAGACAGAAAGTGCCAATATTTCTGGAGCAATCAGTAACCCTTTGTACTGGTTCCAGTGTATATATTCTTATCTGTGTGCAGAACTCCATCAGCCAACAAGTTACTCTGAGCTTGATACCCACTTTGGTCACATTCTTTATCATCAGTTTATTGTTATATGTAAATATTCATATAAGGGATAGAGGAAAATATTAAGTTTAATTATTATTACTTTAAAGCTCATCTATCTATGCATTCTTTAAGGACTTTCTATATGATATACAATAAATTATAATGCATATTATATTTCTAAAATTATTCTTCATGAAAGCAATTATTATTTGCAGAAAAGTTATATTGCAGAAAATAATGGAAAATTTTTACAACAATCTTAAAATATTTTAAAAATTATAAAACTATCCACAAATTGTGAAGAGTTGATAAAACTTTTAGGTTGTGTAAGAATTGTAGCATTGCCGGG
>NC_022009.1:96544548-96559949 GCF_000317375.1 Microtus ochrogaster | reverse complement strand
AAAAAAAAAAAAAAAAGAATTGTAGCATCTAAATACAATTTAGGATAAATTTCCACACTGATGGTTGATAGTAGCAATAGAATTTTGCTGACATTTGACAATTTTATGTTAACCGGGATACATAATGCTAATGCTAAATATAAATCTCTTAGGTAGGTGAGAGCAAGAAAATCCTATAATTATGAATTATAGAATGTAAAGTTTTATGTTGAAGATTTGAAGTTTTTAATTAATGTTTTTAAGATGTTGATTAGAAAAGAAGTGATTACCTGAAACTCATTTCTTGATTATAGGAAGTAGTATGTATCTTTGAATTTTTCTGAGGGAAAAACAATACTGTGTTTTATATTTGAAATAAACCTAATACCTTAAAAATTCTTATATTCTATTATAATTTTAACTACACAATTTATTTCCTTTCTTTTCTACCATAAGCATATAGTGCATATGGTAGTAAAATTGAAAGACTGGGGGCTGACTCATTTGGTAGGACCCTACCAAGTTTGTCTGAAACCATAGGTTCTATTCCATGGTAGTGCAGGGTTTAAGCCTAGCAGATAGAAGGTAGAGGCAGTAAGACCAGGTGTTAAAATTATATTTAAATATGCAGGGTGTTTGAGGCTACTTAACAATATGAGGGATTTGTCTCTAAATAAGTAAAAAGATGCATAAGAAGTTAACATAGGAGATATCATATTGTTATGATGTCATACTGACATATTCCAATCTATCTTCCTTTACTTTACCAAGACACTAGCATGCAATCTTTTATATAGATATAAAAGTGGACTTTTGCTATAGAGAGGCAATTCCATCTTGCTATAGAGAGGTGACAATAGGGAAAGCTGTGATAGAATTTCCTATAAAGCAGACAGTTTTGTTTTCAGATGAATAAACCCTTGGGCAATTAGAATTGTGAAAGGCACTGGTGATAATTTAGATGAAATATCCAAATAACAGAATAAATCTGGTTAAAATGACAATCATATGTGACACAAACCAAAAGATTTGCATTACAATCAGAGTTATGTAAAATATTTCAGGAAAAAAATAAATAACAACCAATGAACATCATTGGTGCAGACATTGTTATTTGCTACCTTAAAAAAATTCTCCTTTAAACCTAAAAAAAATCAAAAGATGATGAGCAACCTCTTGGAAAAGACAGGAAGGACTACACATTCTCCAGTAACAGGCAAAAAGACTTAACCTATTTCCAGAAGCAGGAAAGCAAGGCCTAAGACAACTCAGCTGCAGGTAGAAAGGCCTGAGAAACTTCTGGGAGTGCCAAGCAACCTCTGGAAGCAGGCAGGCAAGGTCCAAGCAAGAAGGCTGGAGCAACCTCCAGAAACACCCAGCATCAGGAATCATGGCTCCAATTCCACTTTGAGAAGCGACTATCTGAGTCTTAGACCCACTGGCATTGGGAGGAGTGATCACCACAGAAACAGCCTCAACTGCACCAACTGGAGGAAAAGATGGGTAGAAAACAAGGTAAGAACAATCAAACAACACACAGAGTAACATGGCATCACCAAAAATAGTGGGTCTACAACAGTAAGACTTGAACAGCCCAACACAGATGAAGCAGAAGAAAATGATATTAAATATGACTTTAGGGAAATGTTGAGGCCCTTAAAGAGGAAATGAAAAATTCCCTCAAGGAAATAGAAAAAAAGACAAATAAAAAATGAAATAAATTAACAAAATTCTTGAAGAAAACCAAGAAAAAGCAATCAAATAGGTGAAAGAAATGATTCAAATTTAAAAACTGAAATAGAGACAACAACAAAAAAAACTCTATCAGAGAGAATTATGGAAATGGAAAATATGGGTAAATGATCAGGAACTACAACTACAAAAAATAAACAGCAGAATACAAGATATGGAAAAGGAGAATCTTGGTTGGTGAAGAAACAATCTTGTCTGCTTCCAATTTCCAAGAGGATCTATGTAAGCTTTTCTTTGGGTTTACTTTATTACTTAGCTTCTTTAGGACCGCAAACTATCGGCTCAATGACCTTTGTTTATGGCTAGAGTCCACTAAAGAGTTAGTACATACCATATTCATATTTTTGGTTCTGGGTTATCTCACGCAGGATAGTGTTTTCTATTTCCATCCATTTTCATGCAAAATTCAAGATGTCATTGCTTTTTACTGCTGAGCAGTACTCTAATGTGTAGATGTGCCACACATTCTTTATCCATTCTTCCATTGAGTGGCATCTAGGTTGTTTAAAAAAGGAGGGATGTTAAGTCTTTAAAGAGACAGAGCATAGATAATCATAGATTCAAAGGAGTCATGCTACTTTAAAAAGTCAAACTTAAAAAAGTTAAGGAAATAGCTCTTTACAAGCAACTGTGAGGGTCTGCATCTTTCTTCCCAGTAACCACATAAAATGCCTTGAGGTTTTATTTTATCCAAGTGATAATGGCAAGGATTTGACGTGGGATGACCTTCTGTATGCTGTGAATATGTGTTGCTTTTATTGGCTGATAAAGAAAGCCATTTCAGCCAGTGTCTAAAAAAAGTATAACTATGTGGGAAATCCAAACAAAAATGCAGAGAGAGTGAAGGCAATATCAGGGAAACACCATGTAGCCACCAAAGGAGTAACATGTCAAAGCATCCCTAGTAAGCCACTGCCTGATGGTAATACACATATTAATAGAAATTTGTTAATCTAGTTGTGAGAGCTAGTCAGAATATGCTTGAGCTATTAACCAAACACTTGGAATTGATATTAAGCTTGAGAGTATTATTTCATAATTGGTTGTGAGTGGGAAAGAAACTGGTCCAGGGGATGAGTGGGACAGAAAAAAAAACATTCAACTACAAGGATTAATAAAACAACCAATAAAAAATACTGGAGGGAGTACAGAATAAGAAAACTTTCATTCACTTTTAGGGAATAGATTAATAGATTAGTCTTCTGTGGAAATAGGTGTGGGGAATCTTCAAAATCAGTAAGTGTATCTACCATATGACCTGGCTACACTATTCCTTATCTTCTGTCCAATGGAATTATCATCCCTGTCCATGTATATGTAGTGAGCAATGTTACTTTCTGCAATATTTATAATGACTAAGAAATGGAAACAACCTAGCTTAATATGACTAATGGATAATAAATATGTCTAAAATATACACCATGAACTACTTATTACAGTCGAGAAGATAAGTGAAATTTGGAGATAAATGAGCTAACCTATTAAAGATCATATAGAGTTAGGTAGCACAGGCACAGAAATATAAATGTTGCATGCTCTCCTTCAAGAGAGGCACATATGTATAAATCTCAGAGTTTGCATTTTCCAACATGTGGAATTTCAATGTCCCATTCATTTAGTTTTGCATAGTTTTGGTGTTATGTTAATCAGTGTATACATTGTTGTTCTCAAGTTACTTTTAAAAAGTTCACTCCAAAACTTTGTCACAGATAATTTCTTTACATTATTTTAGACCACAGTGTACAATATTTATGGGGGAATTTTATTTTAAGGTATGTTACTTGTTTATATTGCATATATTACATTACAGTGCATATTATGTTACTTTTGTTTATATTTTTAATTCTGCAAAGTGTGTTACTGTGCCAGTCTAAAACACCTGATGACCTAATAAAGAGATGTACAGCCAATAATGAAGCAGGAGAGAGAAATAGTCAGAGCTGGCAGACAGAGAAGATAAATAGGAGGAGAAATGTGGGAGTAAAGAGTATCTCAAAACAAGAAAGGAGGAAGACTTCAGGGGCCAGTCAGCCATCCAGTTACCCAGCTACACAGTCAGACTTGGAGTAAGAAAAAGAGAAGAGGTATACAGGAAGAGAGAAGATAACATCCCTGAAGCAAAGATACGTGGGATAATCTCAGTTAAGAAAAGCTGGCAATAAATAAGATGAGAACAAACATTTATAACTAAGAATAAGCCTCTATGTGTGATTTATTTGAGAGCTGGTTAGTGCTCCCCCCACAAAAAATCAAAAGGTTAAAAATCCAAAGGTTAAAAATCCAAAAGAGCAACACACGCACTGCAAATTTCTGCTTTGAAAAACTTAACTGTAAAAATTGCAAAAGATTTGGGGTTGGAGGTATGGCTTAGTGACTAAGAGCAAATGATGTTTTTGTAGAAAATCTGGAGTTGTATGTCATTACATCTAGCATACCCATAGCAGTGTGTCACCATCTATGACTCCAGTTCTAAAGGATTTGAAACCCTCTTATGACCCCATAGGACAAGACATGTAAGTGAAATTTATTCTTGCATGCAAAGATTAATACACAGAAAAAATATAAAAAAATATTTAAATATTAGCAATGAAACAAGCATTTTCAAAATTACAAAATCATTTATTTATAGTAGCTGATTTATTTATTCATAATTAAAGATAAGTGTATAGACTAGTATATTTATAAGAATCTTGTTTCAAATTCATTGATAAGCACCTGATTTATAGAGCACTTTTAGTTTATGTATATAAAAAAGGTTTACAATTTTCTCAATACAGATCTTACTCCTTTCTGCTATTAATTTGTAAATTATATAAAAAATTCTAAGCAAAATTCAGAAACTGTTCTTTTATTTGATTTTATATCCATAGCGAGTATATGGAAAATGCATGAAAGTCTACTTGGTGAATAATAACAACTCAATATGTGTTAGCATTTGTTAAAATAAAGAGAAAGTTATTGGTAATTTCTTAAGGTAACTCATGACGATGGAATGGAAATTACATTGTTTCACATCTAAATCTTGAGCTTGATTCTTGTCTTGGAAGTATAAATAATCGCCTGAAATAATTTTCTAAGCTTTACTGGATTTTATATTTAACCATATTGTGATGTTGAAAATTAGGTAGCTTTACACTGAATGGTGCCCACTGTATTAAAAGAAAGTGAAGGTATAATATACAGGTTCATACTTTGTGACTCATAATCACAAGAATGCTTCTTATTCCAGCTACATCTTAAGACATGATTATTTTTCTCTTCCATACTTTAGCTGCTAATAATCACACAGATGTATAAAAACTGAACAGCTCTGCTAACAAGCAATTCATTGGCACTGGTTTCTTTTTTTAGGTATTGTTTCAATTGCTTTTATGCCATTAAGCACTTCACACAAAGGTTTCCATTTGAATATATTCAATTTATACAGTCAACTTGACACAGCTTGTATTTATCTGAGAAGCAAGCTTCAGTGTTGAATTGACTGATTCAGATAGTTCTATGTGTATGGTAGAGGGCATTGTTTGCTTCTTTATATAGGAGGGCCTAGCTTACTGTGTGTGGCACTATTTCCCAAGGATCCTGGACTGTACATGCATATGCAGGTTAAATAAATTGGCACACAAAAAATGAGCTATCAGCTATTCATTCCCTACTTCTTCTTGTGGATGCTATGTGATTAGCTGCTTCAGTTCTTGCCTTGGCAACACTTCCTTTATGCATTGTGAACTAGAATATAAGGCAAATAAACTTTTTCCTTTACTTTCCTGCTTTTGGTCAAAGTATTTTATCACATGAAAGGAAATGAAACTAGAACCCTAGTCTATTTTATGTCAATTTTCTATAATGAATATTCTGAATAAAATGAAGTGACAATAGTTTTTGCTGCTTCATACAAGTGTTTCTTTCAGATTATTTTCAACATCATAGTGGGGCAATGGGCTGTACATGTTAACAGATCTGTTCAAGCTAGAGTTCCAGTTTGTAGGTCTTGTCAACATCAGCCCTGATGTGTGAGTTCCCATAGCATCTGATTTTTATACACTAATGCAGTGTCACTCAATGCAGGATATAGAAAAGATATGCACTTTTAACAGATGCCAATTCCAAGACACCGTCTTCAGAATAGTGAAGACTAACATTCATCACAGCATATTTAAGAAAATACCTTTGGGCAGAGTAGCAAATATAGGAATTGGGGATCCAAGAGAACTGGTGAACTGTTTATTCTCATGTGATATATATATATATATATTCATTTATAATGAAAATATAACACTACCTATGTAGTTTATACCTGTAGTTAATATATAGCATCATATATAAAACAATTGATCTAAGTAACAACACTACTTATTTATCATATAATCTGGATCAGGCTTTTAATCAGTGACATTCCACTTTATCCATGTAAAATATTGATCAAACTATCTATGTATATTATAATTACATCATTTTGACATATGTTCATGAAATGCTTTCCAGAGTTTCAAGAGACAATTGCCAACTGATCATTTTTTAAAGGGATATCTTTTAAGAAAATCAGTGTAATTCATGGAGTGGTTATTAACCTCATACCTTAGACCATAGGATTCTGTTGAGGGATTTTAAATTAAAAAAAAAAAGGCTTATTAGCTTTAAATGCCTGGCTACCTTTCAAGGAGTTATTAATGATGAACAAAAAGGTTCCTCTTGCTTAGAGAAACTAACAAGGTACTGATTTTAAATAAATTTGTATGATATTATATCTCACTTATAAAAATATAAGATCTAAACCAGGTAATGGTGATGCACACCTTTAATCCCAGCACTCAGGAGGCAGAAGCAGGAGGATCTCTGTGAATTCAAGGCCAGACTGGTCTATAAGAATTACACTTTGGAGTAAAATATCTATAGTAAAATATTTCCAGCAACAGCTCTACCATCTACCAATCTTTTTTATTATTATTCATAATTAATGCAAATTTAAGAGCTTTCTATTTCAACACTTTGCTGTACTAAGAAGAATCAAAGCAATGCTAAGAATAGGTTAAATCTTTTGGAGTTATTAGTCAGTCACTTTTATTGATCCCCAAACATGATAATTTATTGTCATTTTTCTTATTTATGCTCCTCTCCCATTACTGAAATGTAGACCTTATAAGTCAAATACCTTCCCTCTAGAACAAAGCATCCTACAGTCTCCCTGTTCTCTGCACCATGGACAGTTTCAGGACTCTTTTAATCAGCACCTACTACACAAAGAAATTTCTCTAAAGAACTGAGGGATTCATTAATTCTTAGATATAATGATAAGTCAGTAGGATTCAATTTACTACTATGTCAATAAATTAGAATAACAGTGATAGTTTCTCTTGTAGTGCCTATGACCCATCTAGCTAAAGGCAATTGGCCGGACAATGGTTCTAGCTCTGCCTTTCATCTTGTTGAGTGTGACTTAAATTCAATCAGAAAGTTAAGTGGTTGCTCCAATGATGTTCATGCCACTATTTGCCACCAGTAAGCAGATCTTAACAGACTAGTCATTACTATTGCTTTCAATGTTCACAGTTGAATAATACAGGCAATTATGTTTCTTCTCTGGTAGCACCTAACATCACAGAAGCCCTCTAGTAAGAATGAACCTTTCATGTCATTACCAGTCTGATTGATGTACAACTCAACATTGTGGTATTTCAGCAATAGGGACTTATTATTAAATTCTGCAGGCTAACCAAGCATGCTGACTAAAGACTCTATCAGTTTGTTATCTATGGAAACTTAAATGGCTAACAACTCCCCCCTTCCCCCACACACAAAAATAACATATTCTTGACATTAGGCTGATTTACTTTGGTAATTTCAGTTTATGTATATGTTTTCAATGTAGTGTTGTAAAAGAATTACTGATGTTTTGTCTATTTATTTAATTACTTAATGTGGAATCATTTTAGATTAAATTATTTAAAATTTCATGTAAGTTTTCACCTCCGAAAATATAATTGCATAGGATAATTGTGTTTTGTTACACTGAAATAAATCCTTAATCTGTGCTATGCCATACATAAGATATATTGCTGTGGGTGTATATTCAACAAGAGCAGCAAAAAAGACACGTGACAAATTTCTTGTTTTATAATTTTGAATTACGTATTTATTTATTCCAGCTGTATTTATACTTCTTACTATTTCTTTAATTGATCACACAATATCCTTGCCACTGGTCATTCTTATTTTGAAAGACCCAACTGTTAGCTGAAAAGCAACTATTTCAGCCATTTAAAGATATATTGCATATTTCAAAATATCAGTTCAAATTCATAAGTTTTGTTATTCTACTGTTTGCAAACATTTTATAAATTTCTTGCTATTATAGTTTGTTTTTAAAATGTAGGAAAAGGTGCTTTTTATGATTTATGTTAGTGCTATTTTATTAATCAAACTTTTTAAAGAAAATATTATGCTAATTACCATGACATTGCTTTAATGCAATGTGATATTTATTATTTATTATTTCCAAAGTACACTCAAGATATTATTTTTATAACAGCATATGTACTCAGATGTATAAATTTATACAGAACACCCTAAGTTTCTAAGTGTAAGTCAGTTATTGTTCTTATTCTATATATACTACTTTATCTCAGATATTCAGGCTTGGCAATACAGAATGAATTTTGGTACTGTCTGTAGGACAGACACTATAGAAAGACAATGTTGTTATATCACTGATGAATGTTAGGCTCAATCAAAGAGTCCCCCAAAAACCAACAAGGAGACTGAATCATGTATGCACAAGCAAAGGACCTTTATTCTTATATAAGTTTGCACACTTGGATTCTCTATGTAACCAATGTATTGGAAAGGTCAGAGAACCCAAGTTCAATTAGGGTTATGGTTTTATTTTAATTTTTTTCTTTTTTATTATTATAATGGATACCTTTAAAGAGGAAATGAAAATTCCCTTGAAGAAATGGAACAAAAAACAAACAAAAAAAATGGAAAAAATCAATAAATCTCTTAAAGGCAACTAAGAAAAAGCAATCAAACAGGTGAAGCAAACACTTCAAGATTCGAAGACTGAAATGGAGGCAAAACAGAAAACATAAACCAAGGGAATTCTGGATATGTAAAATCTGGGTAAATAAACAGGAACTATACAGACAAGTATAACCAACAGAATAAAAGAGATGGAAGAGAAAATCTCACCTGTTGAAGATATTATAGAGGAAATATATTCACAACATTAAATCCAATAAATCCCTAGCATAAAACATCCAGGATATCTGGGACACCATGAATAGACCACACCTAAGAATAATGGGGATAGATGGAGAACTCCAGTTCAAAGGCCCAGAAAATATATTCAACAAAAATCATAGAAGAAAACATTTCCAATCTAAAGAAGGATATGCCTTTGAAGGTACAAGAATCTTACAAAACACAAATTGAGTGGACCCTGAAAAAAAGGTCCCCTCACGACATAATAATCAAAATACAAAACATGCAGAATATAGAAAAATCATTAGGAGCTGCAAAGAAAGTAACAGATCAAGGCAGAACTATGAGAAATGCACACAGCTTTTACACTGAAATCTTGAAAGGTAGAAGATCCTAGATAGATATGTTGCAGGCACTAAGAGACCATGGGTGCAAGCCCAGACTACTATACTCAGCAAAGCTTTCAATCACCATTGATGCAGAAAACAAGATATTCAAACACAAAACCAGATTTAATAAATACTTCTCTACAAATCCAGCCATAAAAAATGTATTAGAAGGAAAACTTCAACTCAAGGAAACTAAATGCACCCACAAAAACACTGGCCACAGATAACCTAACACCAGCAACCCCCAAGGAAGGGTAACACAAAACACTACAACCATGATATAATAGGAATTAGCAATCACTGGTCATTAATATCCCTTAATATCACTGGTATCAATTCACTTAGAAAATGATCCAGCATATGAGAATGGATATGAAATCAAGATCTAGACTTCTGCTGTGTACAAGAGGATGTGGAGTAAGTGGAACACTTCTCTATTGCTGGTGGGAATGCAAACTTGTACAACCACTCTGGAAATCAGTCTGGTGGTTTATCAGAAAATTGGGATTCAACCTATCTCAGAAACCAGCAATACCATTCTTGGGCCTTTACCCAAAAGATGCTCAATTATACTACAAGGGCATTTGTCCAACTATGTTCATAGCAGCATTATATGTAATAGCCTAACCTGGAAACTACCTAGATGCCCCTCAACAGAAGAATAGATAAAGAAAATGTGGCACATTTACACATTGGAGTACTACCAGCAGTAACAAACAATGACATTTTGAAATTCGCAAATGGATGGAACTAGAAAATACAATCCTGAGTGAGGTAACCCAGACTCAGAAAGATGAACATGGTATGTACTCACTCATAAGTGGATACTAACTGTAAAAAAATGTATATATTGAGCCGATAGTTCATGATCCTAGAGAAGCTAAGTAACAAGGTGAGCCCTAAGAGAAACATACATAGATCTACCTGGAAAAAAGAAATATACAAGATTGCTTGACAAAATTGGGAACATGGGGTTGAGGGGAAAAGAAAAAAGAGGTTGGAGAGGAAGGAGGAGGGAAGAAACAGAGAGTGAGGAGAACTTGAGAGAACAGGATGGTTGAGATGGAGGGAGAACAGAGATGGGAGCAAGGGAAAAGATATTTTGGTTGAGATAGCCATTATGGGGCCAGCAAGAAACTTGGTACTGGAGAGATTCCCTGAATCCACAAGGATGACCCTGGTTAAGATGCTAAGCAATAAAGAGGTGGGTGCCTGAACTGGCTTGCCCTGTAGTCAGATTGATGAATATCTTAAATGTCACCATAGAACTTTCATCCAGCTGCTGATGGAAGCAAAGGCAGAGACCATCAGTGGAGCACTGGGCTGAGCTCCCAAAACTTAGTTGAAGCATGCGGGAATGAGAATATGAGCAAAGAGGTCAAGACCAAGATGGGTACACCCACTGAAAAGGTTTGCCTGAGCTAATGGGAGTTCACCAGATCCAGCTGAACAGGGATGGAACCAGCATAGGTCCAAATTAGTCCCTCTGAATGTGGGTGACAGTTGTATGGCTGAGGCAGACTGTGGGGCTACAGGCAGTGGCACCAAGATTTGTCCCTACCACTAGTACTGCCTCTTTGAGAACCTATCTCTTTGGACAGATACCTTGCTCAGCTTCTATATAGTGGGGAGGGCCTTTAACCTTCTCCAAACCAAAGTGCCTTGCCCTCTCTTAGGAGTAAATGGGGCACGCAGGTGGGGTAAATGGAGGGAATGGGAAGAGGGAAGGCAGTGGGAACTGGAATTGGTATGGAAAATGAAAAAAAAAAAGAAAGTTTGTTTTCTTTTTTTTAAAAAAATAAATTATTAAAAAAGAAGCTTCTTTGATAAGGTATAAAAGACACTTATCTGTGAATAACAAAGCATGTAGACTGCCGTTAGAAGTTATGGTGGTTTAGGAAAGCAGCAGTGGTAAATTCTCCTCTAGCGTGTGTGACCACAGAAACCACAAGTAGTCTCCTATGTTTAGATAATCAGGGATGGATTTCTTCCTATTGAGCTGGCCACAAGTCCAATGAGCTGGCTGTTGCTTGCCCCCACTGTGTATTGCCACAGGTGTCTCTATTGGTTATCTTGCCATGCTGGTAACTTTCATATTTCCCAGACTTCCCTTCTGGATCGAACTATTCTTTGTTTGTTTTCTCCCTTGCCAGTCTGCAAGGTATCATCAGATACTATGAGTGCTTATCTTCAGAGAGAAAGCTTCTAGGTCAGTTCCAGCTCAAATCTTCTGAATCTTGTATTCAAACTCTGTGATGTCTTCATAGAGTGGGATTTAATTTAAGCTTTAGGTAGTATTCATCAGTAGCTTCAATAACCTTCACTGAGGGACAGCTTAATGTAGGAGGGGATTTTCATCCCTCTCATCATGTCTCCATCTCCTTGGAAAAGATTTTTCTCCCATTTTTGCTTAACTTTTTCTTTGATTAGTTTGTTTCATTTGTACCAATGTATTTTCCTTGTATACATATTTCAGACTCTTTCGCCCTTGATTTCTTCTGTTTTGCTTCCCTCACTGCATTCTTATCTATAATTTTGCAGATAATTTTAAGCATTTATACTTGTCTTGCTTTTTTTCTTTTTATCTTTCTTTTCTATTTTTATTTTTGATTTAGCAGATGCTTGTATCTTGTCTGTTGTGCAGTGTTGCAACCGTGTTTTCCTCTCTCCTGAATTATATTTATGATATAGCTCTCAAACAAAGAATGTTTATTTACCCAGTCATAAAAATGGGCAGAATAACTATTGTAAAAGTTCATTGCTTGGAAAGAGAAAGCAGAAATCTCAGGTAAGTAAGCAAGACCTACATTCTTTAATATATACAGAAGAATTTGATGTTTAAATAAATATTTAAGAAAACTTTTGTCATAGGTAAATTATATAACTTTGAGTTTTGACATTCATGCCCCAGGTCCAGGAAAAAATTAGCCAATTTGATATGGGTATTAAATTACATCAAACCACATTAATACATTAATTATATTGAGTTTTCTTTCCATCTGCACCTTCTGAACTTAATACAAAGATCACTGAAATAAAGGTCAAAAATAGTAAAGAAAGAAACCCATATATTTTAAATACAGCAATGACTTTTCCCATACTATCTGAAAAATATTGCTTTAAAAATAACGAAGAATAGATATAGTAATTAAAACAAGTATCAAGAAAAATTCACTAACAATATAGAAGAAATATTTCTTTATTATTAGTAGTAATTTAAAGAAATGACTTTTAAAACATTAAATCTTTAATATCATGCAGTTTTAAAAAGTCAATTTCTCTCCGAGAGTAAGTATGGATTTTAAAACTTGAATGGAAGTGAGAGGCTTCAGCAGGGTAAGAAGTTGCTTTTCTTATTATAACTTTTAATTTCCTGGTGTCATCGGCAAATAGCTGTTCAAGCACCTACTTAATCTCTTTAGAACATTTTTCTGATTATCTTGGTGACCAAAAATTTAGCCTGGAAATGTTCATTTGAATCATTATGTAAATTGCTTTATGAGAGAATATAACCTTGTGTCCTTCTGATGAAAACAGAAATTGAACGAGGCAAACTGGAACTAACAGTGCCTTCTGTGAGCCATCTCAAGAGGAGAAAAACACAGGAGGAATAGAGAAATCTGTGTTTTTGTCATTTTTTTTGTTTTTTTAAACATTTCTTTGATGATTTTTTTACAATAACCAGTATAAAATTTTGATTCCCTGAGTTCTTTTTATCTTTGATACCTACCACACAAAACTAAAACAATTGTGCTTTTCTGTATGGTACTGTAGGAATGTTACTGAGATTATTCTGCCCTTTTGAATCATCTATAATGAGTGGAAACTTGGATTTTAAAATTCCTCTGGATTTTTCATTTAAACTGTATTTTTCCCATGGCATCTGAAGGAGTGAAAATAACAATTTTGACAATGAAATCTCTTATCCTGGGGGATACTATTATAAATATATGTGAATACCTTCAGAGTGACCTTTGATTCTGTTTCCTCTAGTTGTTTTCCCATACCTTATGGAAGAAAGCTTGCAGATGCAGAAAAAAAGTCTATGTACATCCTATAGCTGTGAAAGAAAGCAAGGCATATTGCCTGAAGCATACTTTTTAAATGTATTTATGTATTGTACATTCCCCCTGAGAGTAAAACCATTGCAATTGATGGCCAAATATACAATGGAGTCACAACTTGGATATTTGTATCATTTCCCTGAAAAGTTTTCTGACTGCTGAACAAAGAGTCTAGAATATAGTTGGGCAGGTTAGTAGTAGATCTCTTGATTGATATGGGAAAAAGAAACTTGGATAATACTTCTGGCTCACATTATTCCCTAACATAGGATCAAGTTACTATTGCTGATGCACTCTAATTATTCTGCTCTAGGGTAAATAAATGGCAATACTTCTTGTTCCAATTCTCATTCATTACAAGTCTTTCATTTTTTGTTCTTAACCTGAAAACTGATGGAGTACAGAAAACTAGTGGAGAAAAGGCCTTTCATGGGGAATTTGTTTGCTTGTGTGTTTTGTTTTGTTTTAGAGGCAGGATTTCTCTGTGTAGGTCTGGAAGTCATGGAACTCACTTTAAAGACCATACTGACTTAGAACTCACAGAGATTAGCCTGCTTCTGTATCCTGAGTGCTGGAATTAAATGCATGAACAACCAGCATCCAAGCCTCATGGGGCATGTTAAGGAAGCAAACAGAGAATATTGCAGAAGAGAAAATGATGTGATAGTGTGGTGGGAAACTGAGAGTGGGAAGGCTTAAACAGGTAGGGACTGAAGGAGAAAGTCAATCCCAAATAAGTAGCTATGAAAAGTCATATGGAATGGTACTATTGCATGACTCAACTTAAATCAGGTAAGTGCAACAACTAAATGAAAGAATAAAGTCAATAATATTGAGGGTTAAAGGATTGAGCAGTGATAGGAGTAGGGGAATGAAAAATAAGAGAAAGCAGTCAGTGTGCTCAGCAAAGCTGAGACATTATAACAAAACTGTGTGATAATCCACTAGTTAGTGCCCAATTCACAATATACCTTAACAGAATTACTATGGAGGGATGAAAAAGGGCATCCTAGAAGATATGGCTTATTAAAGACAATTGCAGCAGCAGGCCTGGGACAAATTTCTGTGAGTTATTAGTAAATAAATAACCAGACGAGGCCTCTACAAAAACAGAGGATCCTGTCATCACCCTTAGTTACTTAATATAAATACAAGTTATGGCCGCTACTCATGAAGATATCCCACATGGCATGAAGGCATAGAGGAATTAATCTTAGGCCAATTGGAGATGAAAAGACATCAGTGGCCTGACACAACATGGAATGCTTTCTGCTGCTGTACTGACCTACCAGGCAAGATATGCCAATAGGAGATGAAGTTTATGAGTCAATCCAACTAAGCAGTTCACATTGTCATCTGTATCATAGGTTGTATCGAGTGGGACACTAAGTTTACAAGACGCTTTTTTGTTGTATGTGAGCAAAAAGTTGTTTTTAACATGTCTAAATATTTGAGAAGTGAAAAGAAAGGATTACTTTTAAAAATACATAGTGTATATGTGTGTGTTGGAGTGTGTTGTGATATGTGGACCTGAATACAGACACCAGTGGAAGTCAAAAAGGATGCTAGATTCCCTGTTACTGAAATTACAAAAGTTTTTTTTTTTTTTCTATCCCAATGTGGATTCTGGGAGCAAACTTGAGTCTACTGCAAAACCAGAGCCATCTCTTCAGTCCTATTATATAATCTTAACATGTAAAAGTTGTGATTGCAATTGTAACATTCGTAAGACTTTACTGGATCATACCCAAATTCATTTCTTTTCATATCCCATGCCTATATGAATGGTTTTTATTTTACATTTTTATACTATTATAACAAAGTTGAGTAACTTTCTGGAAATATTTGACTCTGAAATCCTAAAATAGCTACACCATTGTTCCTTACAGAAAGCTCCAGAACCTCCACCCCACCTTGACTAGTAATTCTGGATTTTTTGCTCAAACTCTTGTCATTTGCAGTTGACATTTCATTGAGTTTGTTCAACAGACAGGGAAGCTGACATGCAAACCCTGTTGTG
>NC_022009.1:96541386-96543023 GCF_000317375.1 Microtus ochrogaster | reverse complement strand
GATTTTGACCCCATTGCTTATATTATCTCTTATCCCTCTCTTCCACAGGACTCCGGCAGCTTAGCCCAGTGCTTCCATCAGTTCTTCGACGAATGGTCTATGATGACAATTGAGGCAGTCATCAATCTGATTACAGGGGAACGTCAGTTCAGGCACCCTCTCCACCATTGCTTATGATATTAATTGGTATCATCATTGTGAATTCCCAGGAATTTCCCTAGTGCCAGGTTTCTTGCAAGTCCCATAATATCTCCCTTAATCAAAATATCTCCTACTGTCTTCCTCCATCTCAGCCAACCCACTCCCTCACGTTCTCAACTCCCTCCCATTCTCCCCTCCCCCTTCTGTTCTGTCCTCCAATCTCCACCCGCCCCCATGCTTCCAATTTTCTAAGGAGATCATGTCTATTTACCTTTTCCAGAAGGATTCATGTATGTGTCTCTTAGGGTTTCTTTGTTACCGAGCTTCTCTAGGATCATAAATTATAGACTGGTAGCCTTTTGCTTTATGTCTAATATCCACTTATGAGAGAGTACACATTGTGTTTGTCCTTCTAGGTCTCAATTACCTCACTCAGGAAGTTTTTTTTTCTTGTTCCATCCATTTGCATGCAAATTTCAATATGTCATATTTTTTTCTGCTGAGTAGTACTTTATTGTATAACTGTACCACACTTTCTTCAACCATCATTTAGTTGAGGGGCATTTAGGTTGTTTCCAAGTTCTGGCTATTACAAATAATACTGCTATGAACAAAGTCGAGCAAATGTCCTTGTGATATGAATGTTCATCTTTCAGGTATATGCCCAAGATGGTGTTGCTGGGTCTTGAGGTCGATTGATTCCCTATTTTCTGAGAAACTGCCATACAGATCTCCAAAGTAGCTGTGAAAGTCTGTACAATCACCAACAATGGAGGAGTGCTCTCCTTACTCTGAACTCTCTCCAGCATAAGCAATCACTGAAGTTTTTGACCTTAGCAAATCTGACAGGTATAAGATGGTATCTGAGAGACATTTTGATTTGCATTTCACTGATGGCTAATGTTGAGAAATTTCTTAAGTGTCTTTTGGCCTTTAAAGATTTTCTGTTGAAAATTATCTGCACACCATTTTTAAAATTTGATTATTTGTTATTTTGATGTTTAGTTTCTTGCGTTCTTTATATATTTTGGAGATCATTCCTCTCTCTGATGTGGGGTTAAGATCTTTTCCCATTCCTTATGCTTTTGTTTTGTCTTATTGACTATGTCCTTTGATGTACAGAAACTTCTCAGTTTCAGAAAGTCACATTTATTGATTGCAGATCTCAGTATCTGTGCTACTGGTGTTATATTTAGGAAGTGATTTGTTATGCCCATGCATTGATGACTACTTCCTACTTCCTATTTTATGCGATTCAGTGTGGCCAAATTTATGTTGAGGTCTTTGATCCATTTGAACTTGAGTTTTGTGCATGTTAATAGATACGAATCTATTTGCATTTTCTGATATCGTTTTATTATTAATTTTTATTGATTTTATTGAGATATACATTTTTCACTGTTCCCCTCTACTCCTTTCCCCTCCCCTTCAACCCTCTCTTATGGTTCCCATGCTCTCAATTTACTAAAGAGATCTTGTCTTTTTCTGTTTTCCAT
>NC_022009.1:96517919-96540203 GCF_000317375.1 Microtus ochrogaster | reverse complement strand
TACACTCTGAGACTACACTGGCTGTGTCTCAGCGAGGTACTGATGTCTCAGGGGATAGATCAATTTGGGGACAGAGCAGATCTTGTACATTGCAGATCCTGATTGGGGGTTGTTGGGACAGTTGCATGCAGGTGGCTTGCCTGCTGACTGGCTAGTGCCACTGAAGTAGATGGCAGAGGGGCCTGGTGTATATATAATAAATTTGATAGAGTATTTTTACTTATGCACATGAAATTTTTAAGTTAGTGTTTACTTATGAAAAAGCACTTTTGAAAGAATATTTAAAAAGTTATTTTCTGTGTATTTTGATAATAACACTTAACAAATGATAGTCATGCAAACAATTTGTGTGAGTAAGCTTATGAAAATTGCTCTTTATATTTATATATCAAGAATATTTTAGTAAATATAATATATAGGTAAAATTTTCTTTTATTGAAAATAGATTTTTTATATGTCATATTCTGATGTATATAGATGTTGGAACCAACAGAAAAGTATTTGAATGAAAACAAATAAGTTGAATGGTATCATGAAAATGCATGCAGTGTAAGGCTCAGATGTATAATTTTATAATAGAAATGAACTATAAGAAATAAACCCAAGTCAGGAATGAGAAAGAACTTAATGTAACATCAATTATTAGGAAAAAAAGGACATGAATTTGAAAGAGAGCAAAGAGATGTATATGTGAGGGTTTGGAATATATACAGGTAGATGGGTAGTAATGTAATCATATTGAAATTTAAGAACATAATTCAGATTTTTTTAAAAAAATGCTGTTAAAAATAAGAAAAACAAAATGTTTCTAAAATGCAGAAGAGTAAAATAAGCATCTACCAATTATTTAAGAACTGAACTATTATAAACACCAAACACAGATTCACAAAGCTTAGGAAATGTTAGCCAGGATAGTAGAAAATTTTAGCTGTATCTGATAATTATAGATCTAAATAATCAATTTTATTGTCTCCTAATTTCTTTCATATATTTAGCATGATAATACTAAAATTATCAGCGTGTTCTCTTTTTTTACATTATATTTTTGTTTTCTGTTTATCATTTTGGGGTGATATATATATATATATATACATATATATATATAGAACAGAAAAGGCCACTTATGATCCAAACTATTTTCAAACAAAATGTATTTGAATTTTTTCCCAATTTGACTTCAACAGCTAGACAGGACTGCAACTTTAGACAAGTTATGAGGAAATTTAATAAGGAGAACTTAAATATGAATTTCACACATACATTACCCATTTTTAAATTCCCAAAGTATATGGTGTTTAAAAAGATACCCTGAAGCAAATGATTTGAAGTTATTTTATATCCTTATGTGAAAACTAACCAGGTTTCATTGATGTTAAGATATTGTATATGTGCAAGGAAAATAGTCTAGTAAAATGATGAGAAGACTTGCAATAGATCAGAGAAAAATGTTTGAGTATCTATACATGTCTCTTATTAAGAGAAATCAGAAGATATATATTATACAATAATATAAATATTATTATTATATTTATTTAAAAATTATTTTCCTTCATTACTGTCTCTAAATTTCAACACATACCAAGTCTCTTGTTGAATGCATTGATTTTTTTTTTCTGTGACATGTGGAATATTACAGACATGTGTTTCTTTTATTTCTTTCTTCCTTTATGAGGCAATCAGTTCTCTTTCCTTCTTCAATTGTTCATTTGCTTCTCCATACCTAAAATCCTCATGCCCACATAAATTGAGTTCCAGATTTTACATTGTATTCTTTCACCCAATATAAAAGTCTACACTCAGATGATGTGCAATTATTTTCTTAATGATCAAATTTAAAGTGATAAAACTCAAATGATGTGCAACTATTTTATTAATGAACAAATTTAAAGTGATAATAGTAAGTTTAAAAATTTCTGTCATTATGATGTCTATTTAGTCAAAAAGAGAATGGTATTTGTGTGTGGGGGGAGGGGAAAACCTATACAATTGTGTCTTGCCTTTTGTTGTTTTTGTTATCTAAAGGCAGGCAGAATAAAAATTTAAATTTTAAATGACTGTATGTTTCCATTATCCAAAAATTCTTTAAAATACGAATTTTCTCCAAAAAAAAAAACCCAAGTCTTAATATACAAGGATCAGTAACTACTACTATAACACTAAAAGTCTTTTGTCCATTTTTGATTAAACATAATACAGACAGATGATCCATGGTATTATATAGTGAAGTCTTAAAGTACCGTTGAAGACATTTTGGTAAACACAATAAGCTCATTTTGTTTACCATTTAATGCTAATTTTGAATAGTATTTTATTTATGATAGAATCCTGTTTCATACATGTATGTTCTATGCATGTTTATGTTACTGATTTTTTTGAACAATATGCATAAAAGATAGCAGACTTGTTATTCAGCATAGATAATTGAGTTCAAAAAACTGGAATAATAATGTGAACATAATATCCACCAGTGAGGTGGCCTTCAATCTTCCATTCTTTAATTCCATTATCTATAAAGTAGTAAGATGCTAATTATGTAACCTTATTAAAACACTTTTAAATTAACTAATTACAGTTATAATTATTAGGTAGATTAATTAAAAAATCTAAGAAATAGAAATTATTTAAAAATTTTTAATAATATTTGTATACTTATTATTTGTGTTCTTTCCTTGCTAATTAGATTTATATATTAATTAATAGTTACTAAGTCACATATTTTATTATTATTATGGAGAAAACATTTCAGCAAATGAAGATTTTTAGAGCAAAATTAGTTGAATATTGAAGTTGTTCAAATTGATCACTTGACAAAACTTATTGAAAATCAACAGTCATATTTGTAATCAGTGATTTATAATTTAACCTTCTATGGAATACAAATAACCTCCTCACAGTTCTCAGCCTGGGGTCTGGCAGTTGTGCTATAATATAGAAATATAGGCTGCATCTATTACCACCATTAAGAACTGTTTTCACCATGATCAGCAAAGTCTGGAAATACTTACATAGAAGTCTCTGCAGCATAAGAATTTTAGGGCAACCTTTACTAATCTCAAATCCCAAATACGTTGAGTTCAAACTAGGGAAAATATCTCATGGCCACTGTGCATATGATTTTACTGTGCCTTTAGTTATTATTTTGTTCTATTTTAGGTTAGTCTGTATTTGTTAGAAAAGTTAGTGTGCTTTGTGGTGGCCAGTACAATAAACTGAACTTTCCCTTCTTGGTTCATAAAATACTTACCATTTTCTAAAATCTCAAAATATTTTACCTTATTATGTAAAAAAATATAATTTATCTAGTTATTGGAAAATGAGAAAAAGTCCCTTTCTTTGAAGTGGATTATGAAAGAGAGCATTTTAAATTTATATTTTGTAATCTATAATATTGAATTTCATCTAATGTTTTATCTTCCTTTGTGACTGTCATTGTATTAATAAGAGTTATATTCAACATACCTTTTCTTCCTCAAAAAGAATCTGTCTAATCTGAAATAATAAAATATAATATACACACACATAAGCACTCACACATACTGAAAACATACTTTTAATGATAGCTCCTTGAGGATTCACAACAAATGCTACACATTTGAATTATAATTTAATTCCACTTTACTAGTATTTTATACATATTTCTTTACACTCTTACTTATACCAGACATAAAATAAGAAAAGCTTCTTACAGAGAAAAGTCGATGAAACAATTACCAGAATTTCAAGACAGTTTTCTGGGAGCAGAGCATTGACTGCCCCATATGAAAAGGCACTATGCTAGACCGTAGGCCATCAGGGCTTTTTCCTGTACAGTTTTCTGTGCACAGTAAATCACTACAATCATGAGCTAACACAGAGGTTGAAAATGATGGCCCATTCATGTTAGGAGAATGAAGAGCTTCTGATTACCTTAATGTTTAGCCAAGATCATGCACCCTTTGCTGAAAATACAATATCTCTAGTGGTTAGAAAACATTCTCTTTAATCACAGCAGAAGAAACAATTCTGATGCTTTACCCAAGATGATTTTTAAGCAATGGGAATTATTTTATAGGTGATAAATAATAAATTGTGTTGTGATAATGTGAATAAAGTTTAAGTAAAT
This sequence comes from Microtus ochrogaster, assembly GCF_000317375.1. Classification (NCBI taxonomy): domain Eukaryota; kingdom Metazoa; phylum Chordata; class Mammalia; order Rodentia; family Cricetidae; genus Microtus; species Microtus ochrogaster. The sequence continues at coordinate 96,536,101 of NC_022009.1, read as the reverse complement.
GGTTGTAATGTCTTTAAATAAATTTTTAACTATCATATTCGTAGTACATAATGTAATTCTTCTAAAGGGAAAGCAGAATTTAGCAGGAGACACTGACATGAAATCCCAGAACTTATAGGTGGAAGCTGAAGGATCAGGGATTCAAAACAATCCTTATCTATGTGGGGAATTTAAGACCAGTCTGACCTTTGGGGGGCCCTGCCTCAAACAGATGACAACAACAACACACACACACATACATACATACACACACATAAATTCATAGCACAAATGAAGTTTTTCCTTTTTCTCTTTATTTGTTTCTTTATTGTTTGTGTGATGGAGCATGCTCACATGAAACATTTGTACTTAATTGCCCACTCTTGGTTAAAATTATATCGATAGCTAAAAGCTTCTTGAGACTTTAAGGTTAAAAGTAACTAGAATTATAATAATCTATATATAACTTCCAATCTCTTAAAAATGAGGAAATGTATTAAGAAGAGCTTGGTTTTAGATTTTAGGTATCTTTGGCATACTGTCATTATTCCTAGTATACCAATCAAAACAGGAAATTTATTTCAGGAAAGCAGGAAGCACAGTCTTTGATTATTTTGACTGCAATTATTATATATTAAAATAGAAGCCAGGAAATGAATTTTAATTTTCATCTATCTTTTACTTTTTTTGATATCATTATTGTTGATCTAGTATATAAACACATTTGACATTTCCACATACTAACACAAAACAATTGGATTCTTGTAACTAACAAAAGAAATAATTCCTTAGATAAAAAAGGAAGGTGCAAAATATAAAGTCACGATACAATTACTGTACTAATACGTATCACAAATAATATAAACTCACGTAATATTAATAGTGAGAGCTCACCTAAGCACCAGCATATGCACACACATATATAATGTGATATGTTAAATATAAGTTTTTAAGTCATGTATAGAAATCATGCAGAGGAAGTCTGATTTTGTGGTTGTAAAAAGTATAGAAGCTAAGTAATTTGATTTTGTGAAAAGGACACTAGAAACCAAGAAGGAAATGACACTGAATCTCCAAAGAAACTGTTCCTCAGACTGATCTGACCAAAACTTAATAAATGTAAAGTGTTCTTCAGAAGATGAAAGATATAAGGAGACTAAGGCAAAAATAAATGTTTACTATTTCATATATTCTTTATTTTAAAATATAATTAGTTATTCTTGTAGAAATTGTTTTTCTCAACAATTATATGACTGTAGTTGATGATGGACTAGTACTATTTAAAAATCTTAGGCAGTAATTTTCAAAAAAGATGTTTTCAAAGAATAACAACCAACCCTATTTCAATTTTCCAGATTTATTTCATGTAAAATTTGCATATATTAAACAAATATATATTCAGTCCATGAGGTCTAATAGACTTGCATACTTAAAGGATGTATCCATCCACATGTAGATTGTACACAGTCTTCTGGAGCCAATGGAACACAAAGTTCATGAGACTGTGTTACTATCCTATGGGAAAGATGTGATTATCCAAAGACAGCACATGGGCAAGATATCTGAATAAATTCTTTGAACTAGAAGACTTATCTTGTAAGGAGATACAAAAAAATTTCAATTTCAATAGCATTTAGTGATATACATAAATCAAATTCTCCTTGATACAATAATATAAGCAGAAATTATTAACAATGTTTTGTTTTACAGAACATGAGAAACAACAGGGTGGTGGTGGCGCATGTCTTTAATTCCAGCACTGGGAATGTAGACGTAGATGGATCTCTGTGAGTTTGAGGCCAGCCTGGTTTACAAGAGCTAGTTCCAGGACAGCTAGAGTTGTTACACAAAGAAACCCTATCTCAAAAAACCAAAATAATAATAATAATAATAAATAATAATAATACAAAAATATTTGCACAAACTTGACAGGGATGTTCATAATGCAAATCCATTAATTTCTTATTTTGAAGGCTTCTCTCAATTCACGTAAACGGTTTTGTTCATGTAAAGGTTTTGTATCTCCCAGATAATACCTCAAAGACATAATCATCTATGATTCTATTCCTTCATGTATAACAAGCAATGGCATTTAGTCTTTCTGAGTTATGCCCTGGGAAATTATTAGATTTAGCAGTTAGAGACAATTGTTTCATAAACTAACATGAATTTCATAATAAAAAGTCTGATTGATGCAAATAATTTATATATACACATATATGTATATGCATTTATATACAAGCACACACACATATGTATATATGTGCTTGTGTATGTGTATATTACTGACACTCTGGAACGTCAGCATATTATTCTTACTTTTAATTTTCCAAAATGAAGACTTCTATATAATGGTCTATTAATGCTGATATCCTTTCTCTGAGATTGAGTCTTACCTCTACATATAACTGTTAATAGACTAAGTTTCTTAAACTTTACATAATTTCACCATGAATTTTCCCTTCTTTTTTATTTCTTCTGTAAATTTCTGTAGAACTTTTGTTTTCATCAATTATCTTCTAAGAGTTGATCAAAGTCCTTCTCCCATATTGAGGATAGGTGGACATTGAAAAGCACTTCCTCCCACAACTTCCTTCCTAATTGGTGATCAATTGGACAGATGAGAATACTAAAATTAGTTAAATTGAATCTTTAACATATATAATAGAAATATAGTACAGGGAAAACAAGTATATATTCTAATTTTTAGACTATAAAAACCTCTCAGGACCACACCACTGCTATACTTGTATATATAGGTACAAAACAGAGTTCTGGACCTGTTTTAAGGAACATTTTTGCTTTATTCAGTATCGCTTAAATATTGCTGTAAATAAAATTATTTTACAATCTTTGTGTTAACAGATTATTTTGTTCAACATTTCAAAATTTATTTAAAAATATTTGTCTGTGACCAGTGGAGTGTGATATTTTCTGTACTCTACAATGTAACGTAGAAACCAACAGAGAGAGGATTGATGGTTAGCTTTTTAAGATGCTGTCTTTTGTGTACTTTATATGATAAACATCTCATTTGCAATGCTTTAACTTAAACCACTTACATATTTTATAGCATATGTTTTTTTAATTTTCCAGATTTTAAGATTTCAATGTCTTCTAAATTTGCTTTTACTTTCAAGTAAATAATAGAATTCACTGTTTTTCTTTTAAAAATATTTGTTGATTTTGAAGAAAAATATACTTTTTTAATGGTATGCCAGTGCCTACCATACCATAATACATAATTCAAACTTTAACTGGTGGAGCTTAAGATATACTTTATATTGCATAAAGAATTAAAATCTCATAAGAAAATTGTAAAGTTGTGTAATGTCAATACATAGCTGGAATATCAAAATGTCATATCTGAATAATAAAACAACTAGCTTTGTATTTTTATTGTTACAATAATAGTCACTTAAGCACTATTCATATTATACCAAGAAGTACTTTATTTGCAAAGATCTTGCATTACAGTTTATAAGTTGGAATAGTGGCTTTGGGAAAATATTGTCTATTCTGAGACTCTGTGTAACAACATTAATTTACAAATCAGAAGGTATAATTTAATAAAAGGGATTTTGTTTTGGTATATATGACCTAACTGGTCATCTCGATAATAATCTTATGAAAATTGGAATAAGAAAATTAACCTCCTTGACATGGGAAATAAATATATTTTGTGAAAAATAGAGACACCATGTAGAGGTCCAAAATAGCAGTTGACCTATGAAAGTTTTAGTTCCTTTTGGATGAGAATCTAGGGCATAGAAGAAGATGGAATTGTAAGATTCTTGGCTCTCTCAAATGTACTGTATGTTATTCAGTTGGATGTGAATAACAAACCTTTCTGTGGTTTCCAACAATGCCTTCAGGGATATGATCTAGGATGGCTATGTAAAATATCTCACAGATGCTTTATTCCATTAACATTTGCAAAATTTGGGTTTCATCCTCAAGAGCCTTCTGTTTTGTTTAGGGCAAGATAGGGTAAATGTTGGAGCAATCTCATTAGCATCAAAAAATACCAAGTTGATCGGATAGTAATTCAAAAGCAAACAGACATGGTCCTGTTACAGAGTTACCTACAATTTACTCTGATGCTCAACTGGTGAAAACCATGCTCTTCAATTATAAGTTCAAGTCTGTTTTTCTATCTCCTTGAAAAATCATAATTCCTCTTGTTTTAAGTAAAGCATGATTTAAAATATTTATTTAACACATTGCCAATACATTTCACAAAATTGGCTTCAGTTTTCTAAGAAAAGATCATTTTACTGTTGAAGTTCATAAAGCACATGATCTAAGTATTTTCACCATATTCTAGTTATGTATATTCTAAAGGAACTGTGTTTTCATTGGGATAATTTTATTAATATCAACTCAAAGAAAGGACAAGAATAAAACAATCTTTTTATTTCAACATAAATATTGAGACAGATATTCTTGAGTTTTTGTCTCCTGTGACCATGATTTATTTGGCGCTAAAACACATGAAAATTAAAAAGTTCTCATTCACATTTCAAGTTCTGCAAATAACTTAAATTTATTTATGCTTAAATCTACGTGGTATGAATGAATAAATGGAAAGTCCCCATGTTAACAATTAGACTAATTCTATTATTCCCAGAAATTTATAGATTCAGGTGAAATTCTATTGAAATATAATTGATATTTTTCAGAAATAGAAAAACAATACTTAATTTTGCATAGAACAATTAAACACAAAAATGTCATGATAAATGAGTAAAAATTATAAACAGAATCCTTGTATGATAACTACTCAAGGTTTAAGTTTTAGTAATGAAAGAACATTTCAAGTCATAAAAATGGACTCAAAGGCCAATTAAGCAAAAAATTGAAAAATCAGTTTTCTCATCTTTGTTTATTGATCTTAAAGAACAGTGCTATGAAAACATACTGGGATCAAAATGGTACAAACAAATTTGATGTACAGTGATTCAAGAATAAAGCTGAGTCTATATCTGTCACTCTCTTTATAACTTCAAAATGAATCAAAAGTTTAATTATAAATGTTGAAACTGACACAAGGAAACAAAAGAAGAATGGTCCCTGGCATGGGAATAGATGAGGACACCTTTCCCCAAACACATGCAAACATGTGCATACACATGAACACACACTCACATGGTTTTGAGCTTTTCTTTAACCACAGTTTCTTTTGTGGCCATTTTTCTAAACCATATTGATAAATGCAGCATGGGTATTGCAATTAACACTAAATAGGACTTATTGCCTTTCCACAGTAGATATCGTCTGTCCTCAGAGGACTTTCCCAGATCCGCAGACCACCTTACACACAAACCAGAATAGATGTACACTTTTTGAGTTAACTTGATGATTATTGGATGACTCTTATAGAAGAATGGCTGATTAACATTGCTTACATCCCCTCAATTACTCAAGAAAAAAATGTCCAAAGAGAAAACATTACTTTTAAATAGCATTACAATGCATTTGATGCAGGTATGGGTATAGGTATACCATCATTCGATTAGAACCATTTACTGCTTGCTTTAATTATAACTGTCTTCAAACTCTAAAAGATGAGGTATTAGTGAAAAAAAAGCTGCATTTTTGCTGAAAGTCTGAAGAGCTGCAGTACACCATTGTAGGGAAAGGGTACCACAAGATGCTGCTCTGGTGGGGGTGTTCCCAGCATCTTTTTGCCATCTCAATAGATCATGTCAATATCCAGAATCAGGAGAATGTCTGAGCTCAGTAGCATCCCTCTTTGCTTCATGATAATTAGTACTGGATCCCAGCGCGTGTAATTGTCCCACCTGCATTTAGAACATGACTTTCTCAGTTTGCCCTTCCAGGAAATACCCTCTCAGACACAAAGAAAGAAGCCTTTCTAATGCCCTCATTATGTATTAATCTAGGAAAGTTGAAGATCAATATGAAAAAAATCTCTTCCCAGACACTTTCATCGGTGATGAATTTTCATTGGAATTTCAAATGATTGACAAGTTTTATATTCCTTGTTACAAGAAAGTAGCATATTTTAACACTAACATTGAAGGGCTAATGGATATTCCACATTACTAAGGTTGTGACCAAGTATTAAATTGAGATCACTTCTATGGTCCCTACCCTTTAAATATTTTATGAAGGTACTGGCTATAAGACAGAAAATCTTCTTCATAGTGCTGAGTCAGAGTGCTGTTCTTGGGTAATTCCTCATGCTTATTTGTTGGCTTTTATATAAATGAACAGGGTAACAGCCAAGCTATTCTTAAGCTAACTGAGTAATCTAAACAGCATGACAACTTGTGGATTCATAGCAGTGTTATTTGGAGTCACTATGCTAACAGCTCTAAGAAGGGTTAGATCATAAGGGAAACTGCATGCTTCGATTTGTTTATACATTTTGAAATCATAAATAGATAAAATATAATGCATTAATGCAAAATGAACAATCAGAATTCTACAACAATCTGCTACCTGCTTTGTGTATATATTTATTAGGATATTACTCTGTTTTTAAATAGTAAAGATTTTTCTTTTTTTTTTTTTTTTGGTTTTTCGAGACAGGGATTCTCTGTGGTTTTGGAGCCTGTCCTGGAACTAGCTCTGTAGACCAGGCTGGTCTCGAACTCACAGAGATCCGCCTGCCTCTGCCTCCCGAGTGCTGGGATTAAAGGCGTGCGCCACCACCACCCGGCATAATAAAGATTTTTCATGATTAAAATAACATTATGTATATCCTGAATTAAATCATATTTAAACATTTTTTTTCTGTATTAAGAGTCACACTGATTCTGAAACCAGGAAGATGAAAGGAAAAATATTTAAATTAGGTTTATCATACAATCTCCAAAGACCTGGAAACAAAGTTCATTCACACACACACACACACACACACACACACACGCACGCACACACACACACAGAGGCATGCACATACACCCGACTACCACTACTGCCATGAATAACAACAATAACAAAATATCAAAAATAAAAGTCACTATTTTGATAGAGGAACAAAGAGGGTACATGGGAGTGGATGGAAAGTGGGAGGCAAAAGTGATGTATTTATACTTTAATTAAAAATAAGTCCATTCAATATTTTTCCTGTACAAATTCAATTGAAATATTTTTGTCTTAAAACATAAATTTACTTCATTTTTCAAACTGGCAATAGAAAATATATACATAGATCAGTGGACCCAGGTAGAAGACTATGCACATGTAATTAAAGCCATCTGATACTTGACAAGCTTACCAAAAATACACTTTGGAGGAAAACACAGAATCTTCAATTAGTGTTGCTGGGAAAATAATATTTTCTCATGCAGAAGAAAGAAATTAGATACACATCTATAACACTTGATACAAATCAAATTCAAATAGATCAAAGACCTCAATGTTAAGCCCCATTGTTCTATAACACAGCAGGGGCATTATCCTTCAAGTTATAGCTGCAGGAAAGGATCTTCTGAATAAGATTCAATTCACTCAGGAATTTAGGCCAACTTGACTATCCTAAATGCATATTCATCAAGTCCTGACACAACCAGTTTCATAGAAATCATACAGTAAAAATTAAAAGAATACGTTACTCCGTGTCACCAATTGTAGGTGATCCTCATTGCACACCTTCTCCAAAATACCAGTTATCTCTATAAAACCTAATCACAAAGAATTGTAATTAAATGACATCATTCATTAAATAGGCATAATGTGTCAATAGAGTATTATACCAAATGGCAAAATAATATGCATTCTACTGAACAACCATTGCATGTGGGAATGATCAATATTAAAACATCATCCATGAAAGAGTAATCTATATATAAATACCCAAATGTACAGTATATGAATTCTCATATATGATAAAATAATTAAATCTTGACTGTATTTATGCTGTTGCTTGTCCAACAGAAAATTCGTGTTTAAATAATCCATAGAAGCTCTATAAATTTAGCAAAAAGTGATTTCCCCTTGGATCAATTTCAAGACTTGGATAATGTCCTCCAAGGTGAGATTTTAGTATTGTGTTTCTATTAGGATTTCTGTTGTTGTAGATACTTTAATCTCGGGGAATTTCTATTGCTTCTAAACTAATCAGCTAGTTACTTACTTAGGAAGTATAGAAGTAAATTCAGATGTGAATCTTAAGTTTTCTTTACATTTTAAAATTGTTGAGATATAAGCAAAAGCTTTTTCTCAAGGGTATGCTATAATTATATATGAAGGTTATAATATCAAATGTTAATTTAATACACTAATATTGAAATACCTAAAATCTAAGAGATCTTCATAAGCATACTGATTATTTACTTGCCTGTGCTCTGACAATGACAAAAACCTTACTGAGACGAGCCTTAGGTGAATGTGGTCCTGTGAGGATGTTTGGAATTTCAAGGTTATTTACAAGGTTGTATATGGTTACAAAATCTAATTTTTATAACTTTAAACAACCTTTTACCCCTCTTTCTTTATGTTGTTCTTCTTCAAAGAAAAAAGAAAACAATTCACTAAATGAGTTCTATTGATTAGTTTGAGGAAAAATGAGCTTTCGGGTTTTAGGGCAAAGCAGAAGACTCATTTGTTAAATTAGGCATTTGCCTAATGGTTACAGGAGGATCCGCAAGATTAAGATCATGGATCTTTTCTTGCTGTCAGATAATGTGTTAAATAAAATCAAAGGAGTGATAAACAAGGGTAATTGCAGAGAAAATCATTCCCTTAAGGGTCAATCTTGACATCTTCTAACTTGTAAATTTCCAGAATGGACAATTAAAATATTTCTTAAAAATGTAGACGAAGAAAGAATCAATTTTAATACTTAAAAGAAAAGATCAAAATCGTCTATGCAAAAAATTACCTATGGAACCATTTAGATGCGTCTTTTGAAGCTATTTGAGGTAATAAATGTCTTTCTTGGTCACAGAACCCCACTGTTACAAGGACACAGCCAATTGTGTTTGAAAGTAGAATGATCCCATCCCTACCAAATCTGCTATCATTTTAAGTATTAAATTTTAGTAATTAGTTTAAAAAGTCTTGAACATCCATACCTGCAGGCTTAATGCAGGTACCCTTCAATGTACATAAAGCAATCAATTTTATCCTCTATATAAACAGAACAAAGCACAAGAAACACATAGTCATCTCATTGGTTTAAAAAAAAAAGACCTTTGATGATATCTAACACTGTTTCATTCTAAAGTGATGGAGAAACTAAGGATGCAATGGACATTATCTATACAGATATGTTTACAATTTTCAACAAGCTCATCAACATAAACAGAAAGAGACTCAAAACATTTTCATTAACGGGGAGAGGCAGGGAGGGGAGCAGATAACATCAGAAACAAGAAAAGATCGCCTATTCTCTCCATATCTACTCAACAGTACTTGAAGTCTTAGCTAATAAAAGATGACAAACGAAAGAGATTAAGATAACACACTCACGAAGCTAGCATTAAAGCATCATTTCCGATTATATGATAGTATATTTAAGTGACCTAAAAAGTATGCCAAGAAACTTCTACAGTTGATAAACACTTTCAGCAAAGTATCAGGATATAAAATTAACATAAAAATCAATAGTGTTCCTACATATGCAGGGAAGGGACCAATAACACTAAAGGTGTTTTTGAAGACATAGAAACCTGTTATAAAAACTTCCTGAAATATATAAATATATGAAAGCAATTTTAAAGCAGTTAACACATAATGGAGGACACAATGTGCCATTTAGACACATGTATAAACATATAAACTATTTGCCATGTTGTTTTTGCATATATAAATTCTTTTTTGTATAATTGTCTCTCTCTCATTTTTCACTTTATCATTGTATATACTTTGTGAGCTCAGCACATGCTTTTATTCTTTCTCTGTCATACAGTAATTAGAAATATCATCCTTGCCTCTTTCATCACGCCTGTGATGATTTTTCTCAGTCCATACGTTTATGTGGTTGGTTCTATTATATATTAGTTTATCAGTTAATGCATAAAAAATATCCTGTCTGTTCCCATGTCACCTTGCCTGTTTTTTCTGAATGATATTTATAGATAAAAAAAATTAGCCTCTAGAGTGTTTGGTGTATTCTATTTCAGACTGTTATAGAACTCTAGATTAGCGACATTTCTTTCAAAGAAGCTCACATGAAAATATAAAGCCTAAAATATTCTTATACTCTGTCATAATTTTATGAATCATGTCAGATTAAAGTTGGTTAGGATCATCAAGATAGTATAGTTCAAAATACTTTAGTGTAGGAAGCAACTAGAAATATCATAAAACAGAATAAATAAAAAGATAAAGGATTTAAATTTAAAAATTTTCTGTCATAGCAAGTAAGAGTTTATGCTTAGAGTTCAGAATTTAGAAAGTGATGAGGCCTGAATTTTGTCTCGGTAATGTAAGAGTTAATGGGTTTAGAGCTACTAAATATGTCTCATTTTCTAAGATTAAACTACTGGTATTCTGTCAGAAGTTCAATTGTATGAAGATAATATTTATTTAATCCATCAGAGTAAAGATTAAGAGTAAGAATACATATTAATTGGAAGCTTCAGTTTTATGTAATGGAAAAGTATGCTCAAGTGTTATTACATGAATGATAAAAATAGTTCTATTTTCATAACAGAGACTAAAAAAAGTTTATTAAAACAAATTCTTAAACACGTTATGCTTCTTTTCACAGATGTGAGACTATAAAGTTAAGGAGTAGCTTGTTCTTAATCTAATGAGAACAATATCTTTTTGAAAATTGTTGGAGGGCTTTTTAAAGTCTCAGAAGGAATAAGAAATGTACTTGAGAAGAAGCCCAAGGTCTGCAGCTATAAAAGCCTTTTTCTAGTATTGTTACTTTTCAACGGGATTCAATTTTCTTCCCTTTGAATATTACTTTGAATGACACCTTGTGTTTTGTATTGTGCAATAGAAAGGAAACAAGGGAATGGTGTTTCTACTGATTTTAATTTTAGATGTTGAAGTATTTCTGTGTTTAAACTTTGCTTCCTGTGTTGTAAGAATATATTTTGAATACAGCACCTGCATATAACACTACCCATTTTGACAAAAGGAACAAGTTAATAGATATAAATCTTGTCATATATATTTTTCAGGTTAATTATGAAATTTTTAATAGAAATGTACACACAGTTCTATCCTTCATCTGCCCCAACTCCTCTTTTATTTTTTTTCAGTTAAAAGCACCTTCACACAAAATATTATTAAAATATTACACAGAAATTTTATTGAGGAATTCTTTCAATTCCTTTATCTTACATGTCGTTATAGATGTTTCCTGAAATATTTTTTAACCCAGATATTATGAGTCTGTCAATCAACAGAGTTAACACAAATACTAAAGCACAGCACAAAGGAATTTACTCTTACATTTCCCCCGTACATATTTATGCCACTCTAAGTTCTGAAGATGTTGTATTCTAAAGGAACTAGAAGTCATGAAAAAATGTTCACTTTGCTTAGACAAAACAGTCAGTGAAACTCATGATCCATAGGGCAAAAGTAAGACTTCAGAAAATAAGCTGAAAATTACATTATTTTGATGGATTTAATTTTTCTGTGCTGTAGACAGAACATTGTCCTCTTTCTCACTCCTGTAGCCTGTGAATATGCCATGTCATAGGAAGTATAAAATTTGCATATATAAGTATCACCTGACATCTGAGATTATGTCCACTTATTGTTCAATGGCCAAATCCTGTCCATAGTACCCATAAAGGACATAACTCTTTTTGTCTCTACCAATATGTGACAATGAAAAGTAAGAAAAGTTTTATATAGGACAGAAAAGGGGGTGGATTGAAGTGGGAGATGTCACTTTACATATGAAATATAAATTGTATATTTGATATAAAATACCTACCTGTTTGTTTTTCACTCAGACAGGTTAATAGTGACAAGCCCCCATATATAATTTGATCACCTGATATTTGATATTATTAGATTAGCTGTATTTTATATTACCAACTTTTCAACTTTAGCATCCGAATTTGAATAAACAATGTGTTTGCTGTTGTCACCTTGAATTTTTGTGTTCACAGGAGATTATTCTATCTGTAATGACACTAAAAATTGAAAAGCATAAGATACTTTTCAGAAACTGCTCTGCATATCTGTAATTTTGAGCTATCTACTTATTAATTACCAAGGAATTTTGTTATTTCAAAACAGATGTCTTGCAATCCAAAACCTTGAGAAATTAATAGTGAACTATCTAATTTAAACATTTTTTTCTAAATTATTCAACTTTTAAGAGAGGAGAAAATTAGTTTTCCAATTTGTATAACATTAAAATAACTTTTCAGAAGAAACTATTTTGAAAATGAATTCAAAGGTTTTGTGTGTATGTGTGTGTGTGTCTGTCTGTGCGTCTGTGTGCTTAGAAAGTGGTGTGTAAACAAAATAAAGCTGAGAAACATAACTAAAAAGCAGAAGACAAATATTGTCAGAAGGGAAGAAATGGCATTTATAATTTTTTAGTATATTTTATGATTTTTACATCTACGTACAGTAAGTCATTGCTTAAGGCATTAAAGAATTAGTGATTAAAAAGTAAAACTGAAAGCGGGTAATATAAAAATTTCAAAATTGAAAGAGAAATTAGTTTATAATTTAATCCCCATTTGAATATTGTTTTAAAAGTGCCATGCAATAGTTTTTATTGAACACCTGGTAATACATTTTCATTGAGTCAATTAAACCTGCTCAGGACTCTGCTGATGTTCATGATGTTCATGTTTCAGTTGTTCATGATACAGAGCTAACAGATGTCCATATTCTAAAGACTCCTCCATTTTCAAGATGCATTTTGTTTCCTTTTTTATGCTGTGATAAAATGACATGACCAGAGGCAACTTAGGGGTGAAAAGGTTTCATTTTGGCTTGTGGTTCTAGAGAGATACCACTTATCATTGCAAGGGAGGTAGAGCAAGTGTTAGAATAAACCTGAGGTTGGAAGAGGAAGATGGCTGGTGATCTTTTCATACCCACATAGGAATCAAAGGGTGTGATAATAGGAAGTAGAACAAGGTTACAGATTCCCAAAGCCAGTATCTCCAAGTGACTTACTTCCCCTAGCATTGCCCCCTGATCAATAAATTCCATATCTACCCTAAACACCACCAACTGGAAACCATAACTAGTTAAATAAAAGAGTTTGTAGGAAATGTTTCTCTTTCAATTCACTACGCCAGGAGACCTACGATTCTAATTAAAACCCTTGTCCTTGAAAGCAACAAAATTCTAAAAGAGAATTTTCATATTCTAATACTAATTCTTATTTATTGGTGACACACTAGGTCCTGAACACCTATTTTTAGTATTTTGGGTGGATACTTATTTTTATGAAAATAAATCACTAATAAAAACATGACTTAATTATGCTCCATTTTCTATGAGCATTTTGCATATAAAATACAACAATATCATGTATTCTATGTGACAAAAGCCACTGTCACAACTACACTTTAAAAGTTTCAATAAATCATTAGAAATTCTGCTAAAATTATGAGTTGATTTTTCAAAATTTTCCACTATTAAAATTTGATTTACGCTTATATATTTATACATAATCTATACATGAAGGAAACTGAAAATAAACTGAAGTATATAGATTACTGTCAGAGAAAGACTCAATGCGTTTTTAAAATAAAAGTGATATAACATCTAGGTAGATTTATTAATCAGCATCATTTTAACAAAATGCAAAACTTAAAATTGTAAATTTAATATTATAAAAATATAAATTATCATGTCACAATAAAAAGACAAATGATTTTAGCATTGTAAAATTATTTAACATATAACTTCAATTTTGGATGTTATTTAAATTAGCAAATTAAAATCATAAGTTACTTGGTGTTTTTAATGATGTTCATTTCAAATTGTTCATGAGCATAGAATAAAGTATATGAGTATGATTAAGTATTAAGACATTCTACTATAAGTAATGTAAGAATATTTGTAACTATACTTAGCTGAAAATTGGTAATATTGTAGGCACATTACATATTCTGGGCTTGCAGCTTTCCACATGAGTCATTTGAAATGGAAGTTACATATACACCAGCTGTACTGATGTCAAGACTAATGATAAAAAGACTTCTTGGCAAGATCCTGCTCCTGGTAAGTGGAAAAAATGCTTTTGACATCTGCAATTTAAGTAATTTGTAACAGAACATATTACTTAGGCAGCTATGAATCCCAGTATTTCATGATTAAGATTATAATTCATTAATCAACATATAGACCTAAATATACTATTGTTTAAAAATAATAATAATGCAAAGGCACTATAATCAATAAATATAATTAGAATAATAGTTTATGGAATAATTTGTTTGCCTTCCAACTGTAAAGCGGAATCACTGGAGAACACAGCCAAACAGCTTACAACTTTTTTACTTTTTCTTTATGGAAATAAGGAAAGTGTGTCAATGACAAAGTGCAAAAATACAAAAGAAAAATTGGTGTACTATGAAATACAAGTTTTGTTAAAAGAAAAATGAGTACAGTAAAAGCTCGTGCCTTCCAATTAATTATACATAATGCATTAGCAACTCTTAAATCATTTTATTGAAGTGAATCTACGAATTATGCATCATAAAATTGCATGATATAAACATTTTCAAGATAGACAAAGTATACTATATGTAATTATACTAATTTCAATGCTATTCAAATGCTTTCAATGTAATCACAGGTAGCAGAAAAATCTTCATACTCTGAGTCTATCTTTGTAGTTCTTAGGCCCAAAAGCTACCATGTTGCATATTTAAGTAGGTAAGTTTTACTAGTTCAAATCCCTAAGAATTGAAGGCAGGGTATTTGACTCTAAACATATTGATAGAGAAATATATAATGATATTATTATATATACATGGATAAAGGCTATAATATGTAACTCAATTTAATTCATGTGAATATTGACAAGTATATATAATCTTTTTAAAATTAATAAAGCTTTTATTTTACACTCGTGATAGGCTTTATAAATTACTGGAAAGATTTCAATATATTATTTTCAAGACCTTTTTTCCTCTTTTCTTCCCTCTACAGCCATCATTTTATAAGATCATTTATGATTAAAGAAGAAAGGAAGAAAGAAAGAAAGGTATAAAAAGCATAATAGAGGATGACCTGGAGTTTTCCTTTCTAAAAGTGAATAATTGCCAGATATAAACTTTAAACTATATTCACATATCTCTATTGGATAGCACATAAAATATGCTACATTCTCAACAGATGAAGCTGAAATAAATAAAATGTACCTAAGTGTAATAATAATGTATTATATTATTATATAATGTTAAGGATAACATAAAGACAATTTGTTTTATGATTTTTAGATATGAAAATTTTGCCTCTGCCATTCACTATTTGCTTTCCTCTTGTTGAATTTATGAAAAGAATTAACATTATGATAGTGGAATTAATTACTTAACAGAATGTAACTATGACATTTTGTTTCTATTCAATACTGATATTTTAGTAAAGAAAGCTAAACTTTTTATATTATCAATTCACCATAACTAATATATTATCTTAGTAAGAATGCATATTGAATGTAGTTATTTATGAGAGAATTACAAGACAGAAATAAATATCTGTATTTTTCAGTATAGACTCATTATTGGAGTGATCAATTTTATTCAAGCTAGGCTTCAAAAAATGTACATAGAGACAATAAAATATATGGTCATTACTGACATGTGATGATTAATACAAATCCAAATGTTAATCATAAAATTTTCTCTATACATATAGTAGATGTTAACAAAAGTAAGATATCTAACATCTGCTTCATTCTTTTAAGTTAAAAAATAAAAGAACTCACATTGGACACATAAATCAAAACTAGTCAAAATATGTTAAATTTCTAAATAATTTCCATAGTGACAGATTTGGGGTAATCATAATATAGCCTTTGAAATGGAAATTGTTCTGCATAATTTTGTTGATGGTTGTTGACAAAACAAAAACGTGTTGCTATTTTTTCAACAACAATACAACTACCTATTTGTGTATTATATTTGTCCAGGTCAACATTCTTGGACAGGGAAATGTTAAGAATAAATTGACAATTAATTGGCTTAGATGAAATTGTTTTTAGCAGAATGAATTACTATTTCACCAAGTAACTGTAATGAACATTGCTGAGTAATACCTGTAAAATGCATTTCATAGTCACAAAAAAAGGAAAAAAATCGAACAGCAAAGCAAACAGCAGATATAATTTAAATGATAGTTCAAGAATAAATAAAACTTATTTTCTACTCAGTATATTAAAATTCATCAATACTGCAGGGTGGTGGTGGTTCACACCTTTCATCCCAGCACTCAGGAGGAAGAGGCAGGCAAATCTGTGAGTTCGAGGCCAGTCTGGTCTACAAGTGCTAGTTCCAGAACAGGCCCCAAAGCTACAAAATAAAAACGAAAACAAAAAACAATCCATCAATACTAACAAGTAACAATAATCTACTTATTCAACCATAATGACTGCTACTTTTTTATACAATAAATCTTGTTTATGTTGTGTGTGCTGGTGAAATGTTTTCTCTGTGTGTGTATTCACATATGTGTGCAGGTGTTTGTGGATATATGAATGCACTATGGTTGCCTGAAGGTGTGAAGCCCAGAGATAACCTTTGATATCTTCTCTTTATTTATAACTGGGTCTCTGTGGAACCTGTTCATGGATGGACCTACCTTGTGAGACCTGGAATTACAAAGAGACACTGCCACGAAAATTCACAGAGTCTGTGAATTAGAACTTGGGACCTCATACTTGAGTGGCAAATGCTTTACTCATTGAGTATCTCTACAACCCTTAATCATTATTTCAATATTTTAGGTATATTTTATGACTGTGAGAAATGATATTATGCTGATCAGTACACATAATAAAATTACTAAAAATTAATGAACATGAGTATTTCAGAACATAAAAATTGTAAGGATATGTTAAATTTTTGTAATTAATTCAATTTTGTGTCACTTCTTTGCTTTTGTGTATTACCATCATATGAAAACAGTTTTTGTATCATTAGTTATAAAATAAGTTGAACGGTGATAGTTCCTGTATTCTATACTCTCCTCTGAGGAGAGAACAAACATAGACATTAGTTAGGTCAAAAAGAAAACAGGATATATTTATTGTTGAAAATTTCTGAATAAGAAGGTGATGCTAAAATTTTTGCTCTTTCCAAATATGACCGATGTATTGGATATGAAATTTGGAAGAGGACAATATCTTTATTTGGCTAAAATTAATAATTAGAATTATTTATCCTTTCCCTCCTCTCACCGTACATTCTAATCCACACATTATTTAAATCATTTGTTTTATTCTCTCCTTTATCCATTTGTGCACATAAAATATATTCTAATTTCCCATCCTTAGACAACTAATTGAAAAGGTTTTTTGAAAAGCCACATGAAAACCAAGTGTTCTAGAAACTTCTACATACATACATGTGCATATTTATTCATATACATGTGTATATGTGCATGATGTTTATGTATATATGTGTGTTTATATATACTCTGAAGATCCAATGAAAGTGTCGTATTCCTCTATATGTTTGTGCATACACATACACATATATGTACAAATCAAACAACAAATCAAGGGAATCAAGGGATATGTCTGGGTGCTGTTATCTCTGAATTAAAACATTTTGTTCTAGAAGGAGAGGTGGCCTCATAAGACTCAGGGAATTCATAAATTTATAAGTTATAAGACATCCTTCAATGGAATTATATAGTCAAAAACAATTGCTGAGGAGAAGACTATTCATTGTAATTGTCAGCAAGTTGTGAAAAACTGCAATGATTCAGGTTGAGTATCACTCTTGCAATGGAGTACTGTATTAAATGGTGCTGCCTCCAAAGATGCAGTTGATTGTTTTGTGTTGGCCGTATACTGCTAGGCATGCAAGTTACTCTAAAGATTAGTTTGTTTCCTTAGTGTGACTTCTTTGAAGGAAAATGATTTTTCATGTAGAAACAGCTATTGACTACAGATAGCATCTGTAGTAGGGATGGGACACATGTTCACTCCACTCCATCTGATACAGCCTCTGCATGTATCAGATGCACTGTGTATGCTGCCACAGTCTATGAGAGTTCCTTCCTTCCTTCCTTCCTTCCTTCCTTCCTTCCTTCCTTCCTTCCTTCCTTCCTTCCTT
>NC_022009.1:96502164-96517733 GCF_000317375.1 Microtus ochrogaster | reverse complement strand
TATCCCCCTCCTGCCTTGCTATTGGCTGCTTAGCTTTTTATTACACCAATCAGGTGCCTTAGGTAAGCAAGGTGAAATAAATGCAAGACATCATTATGTAATTAAACTAATACTGTGGAAACAAACATCTTTGCATCATTAACAAAGGCAGCAGAAACAAACATAGCACACCTTCACACAGTTAAAGTAATAGTCCACAGCATAAACAATTGCAACACATCTTTGACTAGTTAACATGATATTCCACAACAAATGACAGCCATGCCAGAGCTATCCAGTGTGTTCATTCTCTAAGATATTGCATCATACTCGTTTCCAAACAGTACCCTCCCAACACACACATACACTTATGCAATTAAATAAATTGTAACCCAACTGTCTCATTACAAAGAAAATGATAAGACAGAAAAATCAGTTTTGCAAACTGTATTGCAGAAGAGCATTGCAATTAATAAAGTTTTGGCAAAGGTTAGAAAAGGGAGTTTGTGTCATGGTAAACTAGGTTTCAGAAGTAAAATTAGTACTTATACAGTTTACAAAGATTGGAAGTGGAATTCTAAACATAGGGATGATTGATTAAGATTATATATTGGGGTACAAATGAAGTATCACTGTTGTGCTTTTGAGTTATGAACACCTAATATCAAAAAGGTGAGTATTCTAGAGATGCCTGGGAGCAGCCATGTAAGCTACACCCACAGAGAAATTAAACCCTCCTTAACTGAGGTACCATCTTTCCTTGTGCTTGGGTACTATACTGAAAAAAAAAAAAAGGAGAAAGCCAACTTATTCCAACACCCATTTCTTCCTGTTCCCAGACTGCGGATGCAATGTCCAAGGCAACACTTCTGTTCCCAAAGCATCCCAGAGTGATGAAACACAGCTTTCAAACCATGTACCAAACTCAGTCTTTCTGTTTTTAAGTTATCTTTGTCAGAATATTTCTCAGATGCAAAAGAAAAATACCTAAGATACAATTTTTGCCTTTATTCGTTTTACTTTTTACATACTTTATTTATATTTTATTTCTTTTTGTATGAATGGCTGTTTTGACTGTATGTGTATCTACACATTATGCACAAACAGATCTCTTGGCTGCAAGAATCAATGATTTCCCTGGGACAAGAGTTACAAATGGTTATAAACCATCATGTAGGTGCACTGCAGGACAAACCTGGGTTCTCTGGAAAAGCAACCAGTGCTCTTAACCACTGAACTATGTCTCTAGTCATGTCTCAGTCCCCACCCCTCTCCTTCCCCCCCCTTCTCATGTGTGTGTGTGTGTGTGTGTGTGTGTGTGTCTGTGTATTTACTAATGCCACGACACTCACAGGGATGTTACAGAAAACCATTTGGAGTCAGTTGTCTTTTTTTATTGCATTGGTTCCAATGATCAAACACAGATCACAAGGCTTCATGGCAAGCACTTTTACCATGCTGAGCTTTCTCATTAGCCCTTGTAAAAGACTTCCTTAAAAAATATGCCAGCTTGTTCCTTCCCAACCATGCCATGAAAGTATGAATTTTACAATTTTTTAAGTCAATGTCCCTTAGTCGTTGTTTGTTTCCTAGCAGCTTTGAATAATACAACATTGTAATTCCCTACTCCAATATGAAACTGAAGTTGCATAATCAATGTAATTATAAATATATGTAAACTGCAGTTTTCCTGCCGTCCTTAAAAATTATTTAATCATTTTTTTATTTTCTTTTTTTTTATTGAAAAAAAAATTCTGCCTCCTCCCAGCCTCCCACTCCTCTCCCCCTCCCCCCACTCCTCTCTCCCTCCCTCTCCAGTCTGAAGAGCAGTTAGGTTCCCTGCCCTGTGGAAAGTCCAAAGTCCTCCCAAAATTATTTAATCATTGTCTTAACCTTCTATGCTATCCTCTCAACTAGAAGGCATTTTAAATCCCATCTTCTTTTATTTATTTAACTATATACATATTTATTCTTTTTCTAAAATCACATGCTATTTTGATGTTAGAGAAGTTAAGGCTAACATAGGTTAATTTAATACATTTCCATTAATTTGAAATGAGGATATTTAGAATCATTTCATATTATTATGTCAGTGTTAGGTAGTTCTCTGATCTTCTATATATACATATACTTAAATGCTAATGAAGGCACAATATTTATCATAATTACACATCTAACTGAAATTAATAAAATACTGTTTAATTAATATTAAAGTGTAGAAAATGAAGAAAGCACATGCTTTATTTTTTAATTTCTAATTAACATTTGTAAACAATTCAGAAAGAATCTAATATGTAGGCATGGAAGAGTATAAGAATATGCCAGGTAGTGGTAATACATACGTTTATCCAAGCAGTTTAGAAGGTGGACACAAATGAATCTATGAGTTTGAGACCAGCCTGGACTATCTAGAAAACTGAAGGACAACCAGAGCTGTACTAAGAAATCCTGTCTAGAAATATAAATAAATAAATAAATAAATAATAAAATAATATAAAATTAATATATAATATAAAAATAGTTAGAATAGTATATATATTTGTATACACCATATATGTTTATAGTTAGAACAGTATGTATACCTACATATTATCTACATATGTAGAATACTGTTCTAAATATATATTTTATTATTCTATTCTAAGCATTTTTAAAAGACCAGAAGTCATTACTAAAGAATGGAACAACATTAAAAATATTTCTTTTTTTTCCCCTTTTGATGTGGGATTTCCGTCTTTATGCTATGAATACCATTGGATAATAAAGGACTGTTTTGGACCTCTAGCAGGGCAAAGCTAGGATGTAGACTCGGAAAAAGGAAGTGGGGTTACAGAGAAGCCAGGTAGCCCTCCTGGAGACAGACACCGAACCTTGAGCCTGAAAGCCACGTGGTGATACACAGATTAATAGAAATGGGTTTAATTAGTATGTAAGTGTTAGCCAATAAGAAGCTAGAGCTAATGGGACAAGAAGTGATTTAATTAATACAGTTTTTGTGTGATTATTTCCGTTCTGGGCAGCCGGAACAAACAAGCAGTCCTTTCTTCTTACAATCTTTCTTTTTTGCCAAGTATCTATAAATTTATTCATTTTTTTCCTTCAGTAGTATTCAAGAAAAATATCTCTTGGGCTCAAGCTTTTCTAACACTCAATCCCAAGTTGGTAGTGCTTTTTGGTGAGTTGGTTCATTTCTCCAAAAGGGAGTAGATCATCCTCAGTATGTTCTGAAGCTTCACACCCCTCTCCAATTCCAGTTTACTCACCCTTCCCTACATTTGCATTTTAAAATGCAAAGTCTTAGCTCCTTGCTCCTGTCTCCAACCTGTCATCTGCTCTCCCTGCCATGGTGGACTTCAATTCCTCCGGGACTGTAAACCAAAATAAAGACTTCCATAAGCTACTTTTGGTCATGTTGTCTTAGTCACAGCAACAGAGAATTTTCTGAGGCCTCTAAACACGTTCATTAGTAATTTATGTCACACTTAAAGATGAGAAGCAGTGTACCATCAATTGATCTGATAAACACTGAGAATAAATCTTCTCTCCTATAGTACTAACTGATTCACCTAGGAATTTAAACTATTATCTCATATTGTACTTCAGTATGCCAAGCACCCATAAATAAATAGTGTGTATATTCTGTGTTAACAATAGTCTTTTAAAATATCAATAAATTATTAATACGTATGCACGTGCATTGATGTGAGCACATTTACACATGGGTACAAGTGTCTGTGGATGTCAGAAGATGATGCTGAATTTCCTGAAGATGGAATTGCAGTTGGTTTGTGCAACTTCACCTTATTAATGAACTGAAGTCCCTGGGAAGAGAGGCAAACGCTGTAAGCTTTGGAGTCATCTCTTCTGCTCATATCTGCTAAGAATACACTTAGGAGAGCCAAGCAATCGCTTCAGCTACATCGTCTAAGCAGCCTCAGATTTATTGGTGAATGACTTCTTTTCTTACCTAACTGATTCCAGGGAGAAAATCACAGCAGTTTGTCCTGTGTAGATCAACTACTACATTTAACAGAACACAGCAATCATTTTTCACACTGTCCTTTGTTCTTTCTTCATGAATCCATAAATTTACAACTTCAGCACAGCCTTTTGATAGGTTTAAATGTCATTAAACAAAGTCCAGGAATGGAAGTGTATGGAATAAAGGATAGACTGTAAAATAAGATTTTTATTTTGTTTCTTGTTGTAATTTTATTAATCACATACTTTCAAATAAAAAGATTACTTCATCTGTATTAAGTGACTATCTTTTAGGTTGGAATAATTTTCAGTTTTGTGACTATGTACTTTATCAAATCCCTTAAATTTTTCCAAAGATATAGGAAAAGTGTGAATTAAATAAATTGAGCTTACAAAGTATGTGAAACTACTTAGAAAATTATCACTAAATTATAATTTTTCTGTTTAGCCTCAATTTCCCTGTCCTTAAAAACTTTTAGAGAGTACATTTAACAAAGAAAATCAAAGAAGATAATTTCTGTATGTTTTTTCTAAAATATTAAATATGATTTAATGTATTTTCAGTGTAATTTCTTTTTGACTTCAATAGTGTTGTGTTCAGGTTTCTGCTTCCCACCCAGTGTAACTGAGTCCTAAGAAGACGACATTACTTTGTGTGCTGAGCCAAGTGGATGCTCAGAAGCAAATGCAAAGATCAGAGTTTGGAAGACTGTCACTCAAAGCAGCCCTGTGAATGTTAATTCTACAAGGCATTAGAACTTTTCCATATAAAAAACCTCGGTGGACGACTTTAATAATATTGTCTGCTGATATTGGTGAAAACATGATACAAACGGTGCAAAAAGTTAAAGATAGGGATTAAATTTATAGAATATACTATTTATGAAATCTTCAAACACACACAGACACACAGATGCACAGACAGACAGACAGACAGACAGACAGACACACACACACCGTATACACACACCACAGTCCAAGATGTCAATATGTCCATTCATAGGTATGTTCAATGATATACATTTCTACCCTGCATTGTTTTGGCATAACCATTTCAAGTAACATTTTTATAAGATTTATTTTGTGTGCATGCATTTTTGTGTACCACATGCATACATTGCTCACAGAGGCCAGAATAGGACAACAGGATTCTAGGTCAGGGACAGTTATAGCTACAGCTATGAGCTACAAGCTGCTGTAATGGTACTAGGAACTCACACCCTCTGCAAGAGCTTTCTCCGTTGTAAAATATTGAGACAGTTTCTTTGCCTCCACATTTTTTTTTTAATTTCACCTTTTCCTTTAATTTTTCACTTGTTTATTATTTCAGGATTTTTAAGCAGACTGCCATATTTGAAATGTCAAAACTACATACAGCCTGTTTTAGCTATGGCTTTAATGTATTGTGTGAGAGAAATTAAAAAAAAAATCAACCACTTATTTCCAGAGACAGATAAACCATTATCAGATGTCTCTAAGTATCCATAGAGCTCTCTGCATGAGCAGTGTTGTGATCACTTCAAAAGTTCAGTTAAGGAGTGTGTGTTAGCCAAGACAGTTCTCTCAGCAGGCACTGGCTGTGGATCCCAGGCACAGTCTGGTGTTATTCATCAGCTAGCCCCGCACCCAGCTTTCTCACAGCAGACCTTATGCTACTCTACATTTAAGAGAATATCAAATAAAGTCCATATGCATATTTAAATATTTAAGATGCCGTTTGCTACTAAATTCCCCTCATGGATTGCAGATGCTTAGATTTTATGAAGATCAGAATGGTATTCTAACGGCAAGGATCATTTTGTCCCTTGAAAGTATAAAATAACAGCTGAACTTTTAATGTTGGGTTTCGGGAGAAGAATATTATATAATCTCTAGGGCAATGTGCTTGCTATTCAGACGGAAGTAGTGGATATGTCCGTGAAAACATATCAGTAGCTTACTGTATTCAAAGTCACAAAAATATAACGGAGCATAAATGTCCAGACATAGCAAAAATATATCTTTTGTCAGAAAACATTGTATGGCCTCTCCCATATGTTACTAGAAATTCAATATAAATGCAAATTTAGAGCAAGTTATATACCTTCTATGTAAATTCTAAGTGAAAAATCTCTATTTCTCCAGTTATTTGATATTCAACATCATAATTGTGATATGATTAATTGCTTTTTTTCAGGTAACCCGAGAGTGTCATCTAGAGGATGTGACCATCACTTAATACCTGGGTCTGCTAACTTTCTTCAACAATTTTTAAAATATGGCATTTCATATATATAATTTCATACTACTCTATTGATATATTAAGTTGCTACGCAGTTATCATATGGATGACGTTCAATACCTCCTTCCTGAGTTTCTTGTGGAAATGAGAAGAAAAGAAAGAGAGGATTTGCTTCTTAAGACTATTTACCCATAATTTGGAGAAACAAAGGTGTTAGCAAAATAGCACAGATAACATAATATTAGTGTTCTGAATGTAATAACAAAAACATCAAGTTAAGGAAAAAAAACTATTGAGTTGTGTTGGTTTTGCAATGAAATCTTTTATTTAAGTAATTTATGGCCCTAGGACTGTAGATTATGAAATGTAATCCAGCAATTGTGTAATCGTTATTTACTTGCATGCAAACTTAGAATAACTTTTTTGATAGATGTAGAATATATCTTTGTGATATCAACATTACAAAATATTACTAATCATTTTATGGAAGTGGGAACTATGTATTAAAAATATTTACTCCAGTTTTGGTCCCTGTTTTCTTTTAAATCAAGAGTTAAAAACTTCAAATTCTCTCCCTATAATGCTTGAAAACCTAGGGTGCAGGGTCATTCTTCTCATTTAAAGGTGTGAGTGTAGGTGCTATACATGGCTCAACTTTCTTTAGAATCATGACACCACACTCAGAATTCCATCTGTGGGAGTAAGTTGCTGTCTTTCTGAATCAGCTCTTATTATTGCCTGTGGTGACCTCAGCTGATATTGATTTGGCCACTATTAGATGAAGAAGACTTCTATTATCCTCTGCCTCTTCAATTACAATGAGATTCCAAATATTTTCTATAATATGGGTGACAAAACGATCTCGGTCTTCAAAATGTATTTTAACTAGACAAAGAATTTTAGATAAAATAGTGCAACAAATAAATGCCAAGTCTATAGCTGGATGAAATAAAAATATGAAATAATGACTGGCCATCAATCTGAGCTGACATCATATTCTTACAGGACACTATTTATGTCACTAGTGATAGTAAAATGTTATTTTATAGAGGATAATATTTTACATAAGATTTTAACCGCAGATAAATAAATATAGTCATTAATATAATGTTAGTCTATAAGATTTAATGAATGTATTACAGAGTACTTGTTGACTGATATTATTGTTTCCATTTAAAATTATAAATTTAATTGTTGAGTACACGGACAGTTCTGTTTTACTTCTATGTTGTCTGAAAATCACGCAGCACATAATTGATGAAACAACTTAACAATCTAAAGTTTTCATGTGCTGCGCTACATTTAGGTCTTTTCCCGTGTCTCAAATAAGGAAAGTAATCCAATGCTATTGCGAGTCTCGGCTTGCCCTTGGCCTACGCGCTTGATACCCTTTCATGCTGTGTCTTTGTTACTCGCTGCTGGATTTATAACAGTTTATTATTATTATTATCATTAATTATTATTGTTATTTTTAATCCACCAATTAAGATGCATTTCAGTTTTCCTCATCCTATGGCATTATTATGATGATGCTTAATATGATAATTAAATCATGATAATTTAAGCATTGATGTCCAGGTTTACTTACCATGAGAATTCATGAGTATTCTTGCTTTGTCCACGAAACATGAGTTTCAGCTCAGTTTGAATGAACTACTGAAAGAAATTTAATTTCCAAGCTTTTAATTTCATAAAGAGCTTCCATGCAGTAGTGCAGAGAGGAAACATGTCTTCCTACATTTTCACAGATCCGATGCTGTCCCTGTCCCATCATCAAGGGGAGGTGCCTCCTTTCACCATTATTACTAGTTTTTTTCTCCAGCCACCTTGCAGGTATGTAAGGGGATAGTAATGTGTATTCCTTTGTTTATTCCTTAATTACTGAAGTCAATGAGGATCGTTTCCCCTTTGTCACCACTGGAAGGGAGTCAGTCTAAACATGTCACCCAGTTTTGCATATATCACAAAATTAAAAATTTCCCTTATGTTAAAATGCTTATATTTTATTTAAAAACAAAAACAAGCAAACAAACAAACAAACAAACAAAACTTGTAACTCTATACGAAGAATGTGCTTGCCACTTCCATCTCTGTGAGCCCATGTGAGCATTGCTTGTCTTTGTCATATTGGGTTGCCTTGGTCAGCCTTGGTACCAGGGCTTATACCTTGTGTTACTCTACCTTGTTTTTTTGTCCTATTTGACTGCCATATTGTGTAGGTCTGCTTTTTTTCTGAAGAAGAAATGGAGCAAGAGTGGTTCTACGGGACGGGGAGTTGGGGGCACTGGGAGGAGTTCAGGGAGGGAAAACTGGTCAGAAAGTATTATGAGAGAAGAAACTATTTTCAATTATATATATATGTGTGTGTGTGTGTGTGTACATATATATATATATACACAAAATGGAAAGATTAATTAGAAAAACATGTAAAGTCAATTAAACAGGGAAGTATGAAAGTCAGACATGGTGAAAGATACTCAAATCAAGGTCGGAAAATTGGAAATTCTTATTTACATTTACTGTTTGTCAGATGATAACAAACGTGTCTTACAGGTAGTTTCCAATGCGACTATGCAGAATAGAAACACCCCAGCAAGCCAATAACTTTTCTTCGATAAAACCACAAGCAACAGAATGAAGCCAACTGCAGCTGGGCCTGCTCTTGGCATCCCATAGTTCTTTCAGGATAATACCCAGAGTAGTCTCTAATAATTGCCAGTGTATTTAAGGTTCTTATGTAGATTGCTTTTAATATACCTATGCCTGCCATCTGCTCCACCCCTGGGGGAAGAGGCACTGAACATTTGGGAATACTTTTTTTTCCCTAAGCAATAATGTTTTATGGTTCATAAAATAGGAATGAAGTAAACCCTTTTAATTTTAATTATGTATGAGACATTCAAATTATGACAGTTCTGGGAGAAATACCTTTATACATCTTCAGGGACTACAAAGTAGAGACAAAAGCCAGATATTCAGGCCCCTATATCTAACTATACCACCAGCGAGCACATCATACTGTGTGTGTGCTTTCTTTTTCTCAGTTTTGATAAAAGAAGAAAAATTATTCTTAAATCCATATAATATCAGTTCAAGCCGAAGGACAACAGGAATTCTATCTTCTTAGGCAGATGTCAAAAACATTTAAACAGCTGTCAGACCAGTTCAGACTGTCATCAGAAGTGACCTTAAACCGAGTTTAGTTTTTAAATGTTATTTTTAAAAAAGTAGAAAAACAACACAGTGCCATTATGCAGCTGTCTGAAATATTTAATGAAAGAATGAACATCTGTTTAGTTGTTCTTCAAACATTAATGATTTGGAGAGAAATTCTGTTGTCTTAGATCTTTAAGAACATCTGAGGCCCATATAACTTCAACACCTGTGAAGTTTTCTCGCAAAAACAGGTGCTGCCACTTCAAAGCCTCTGCTATTGTTCTTTGCCAAACATATGCCACCAAACCACAACAAATTATTAATATTCCTTATGATGTTTAAGATCATCTTACACTATGTGCTTTAGAGGAAAATAATGTCTTTTGAACTTAAAGATGATTTTTTCCACAGAAAATTCATATTTTGCTTCTCTGAATTTATATTTAAAAATTCTTGTTTTTCAGAATCAGTGTGGATATGCTGCAGTGCTTTTAAAAAGCAGCGCTTGATATTTTTTCTCTTTTTAGTTCTTTGTAGAACTACATAAGAATCCTATAGAGATAAGTATTCACTATAGAACAAAATTACTAGGTTGCTATTCTTCTTATATAAACAAACTACATATAAATATACATTTTTGTCAGGCAGCGGTGGTGCATGTCTTTAATCTCAGCACTAGGGAGGCAGAGGCAGGTGGATCTCTGTGAACTGTAGTGCAGCCTGATCTACAGAGCAAGTTTCAGTACAGGATTAAAGCTACACAGAGAAAGCTCGTCTCAAAAAACAAACAAACAAACAAAAAACAAAAACAAATATACATTTCATAGTGACTAAGCCATCATATGTGTCATTTGGTCTAATAAGTCTGTGTATAAAAGCTTCAATAATTGTGTTGATGAAACAAGAGAAACTTAAAATCTGTGCCATGCCCTGATTCAGATGATACAGAGCAACTCCCCTGTGTATATGAGTATTCAGGAAAGAAAAAACTCCAGTGATTTCTGCATCGTTTTAATGAAGTCGAGATTTAGGTTTAAAATAAAAGTGAAGATTTAAATCTTGAAATGTTTTCAAGAGAGTCATTTAAGTATTTGGATACAACTATACAACTACATTTAAAAGTTTGAACCAGAAAGGAACAATAATCTGATATGAAAAATGTAAGGATTAATATACTGTCTCTTAATTAATAAATTTTTTATAAGAGAATGGAGCTTTATAAAGAAATTGTTCTGTACGTTGACAGCACCTAGATACAATATTTCTGTAAACTTGGACCAAGTTTTAGAGTTTTTCATATTCAGGAGGTATTGATCTCTAGTTTTCAGTTTTTGCTTTATAATGAAAATATCAAGGCAAGTTTTGGATTATTATTGTGACCTAAAACAAAGAACTTCACATCCACTTCACTTTGCAACCTGAGTATAAATTGCTTTTAATGTGTCCCACAGACATATAATATGCATTCAAGTTCAAGAAACTTCTGCATAAAATGTAAACAAAAAATCAGGAATCATCAAATATGCCTAAATTGTATTACCTTCCCTATAGATCTACTGAAATATTTTAAAGCATAAATATCACTTTTTCTTTTATTCTGTTGGGGTGAAATCTAGGTTCATATTATATGTCACTTTATAACTATATATGCACACTCTTTACAAAAGTTTCAAATACCAATTTCATCCCATCAGGCACCAAAATATCGTTAAAAATATTTAACAGCAACATCACTAGCAGCTCCAAAATTAACAATTAGGCAATTGGGGAGTAAACTTGGGAATACACGAACCTAAATGTGTGTACTGGAAATATATAAATATTTAAATATATAAATATATATATTTCACCTGTGTACTGTCATACATGTTCAATAGTGTTGCTAAGTTACTCATCTAATTTAATTTTTAAACTATAAATAGAAACATATAACTATTTTATATGGCCTATGTACAAATGTATAAAATGTTAAAATGAACATTAATGAAAGGTTAGTAAGTAGATAAGTTTTCATGTTTTTTATTTCTTAAGAAAAATCTATAGTTATTTTAAGATGCTACTTAAATACAATTTTTAAATTTCAATATAATTTTAATATTGGCAATTTTAAATCTTAAAACCTTCAGCTTATATTAGTTTGAAATATTTGGTATAGTTATTGCTGGGAATTTTATCATTGTTTCCTACAGGAAGGATGATTTCAAGACAGCAAAGTTAAAAATACAGTTTCATCTCATCTCTTTTTGATATGGATAAAAAGGTTCATCTTATCCTCAGTTAATAAGAACAAAGAGTTGTCTTCTATACGTTCTTATAGAAGAATTTGAAGATGCTTTGCTATACTTTAAATAATAAAGTAGTGAGCCTAGCAATACTGTATCCATCCTAAGGAAGGAGAACGTTTCATTAGCACATTCCAAGGTGCTAATGGAGACACAATTGTTCAGTGTCACTATCCTGTCCTTTTGGAAACAATCTTCTAAAGACAGCAGAAACAATACAAAATGGATTCATTATATATAGTACTTTGTTTCTATTTTTAAATAGTTTTGATTAAAAAGATATTTATGAAAATAATGCATGCATGCAAGCTTAGGTTATGTTTTATATTAAGGTGAGCATGATAGCAGATATTTAGAAATGTGACAATTCTACATGCATATCTTGAGTCTTCCATTATCCCATTATACACTCCCATGTCATTTTTCTCCATGCAACTAAAATAGTTTTAAATTTTTTAAAAGTTTATGAAAACTGTTAAAATAATATTAACTAGTTTCCCTAAATTTACTTAATGGATATTTACATAAGCAGAAATTTTATAAACAAACAAAACCAGAGTGTTCTGCTGCTGGGGAAATGGTTCAGCAGATAGGATTCCTTGTTTTCAGAGGGCCTGGATTCAGTCCCAGCACTCACGTGTTTGGCATTCACAATTGTAACTCCAGGTCAGGGCTGACTCCAGGACCACCAGGCACATAAGTGATGGCAATGTGCAAATGCAAGCACAACTCTTTTATACACAAAGTCAAAAATACATGAGTTCAAAAATGTAATAACTACAGTACTCTTTATTAAACAAAATTCAAACCTGAAAGTTATATCAGTAGCACAAGGAACTTCCTTTTGTCTAAATTTTTACTTAGATCAAAATTACTTCGATCATTATCTTCTTTTCATTTGTCAGAAAAAGGAAAGAATCTCTTCAACAAAAGCTTGAAATCCTGGACATTTTACATGATATTTGAACTTTAAAATGATTAATTGTGTTGATTAATCAACTCTGGTTGATTAATTTTATAGTGAAAGTTACAAAAATGAAGAAATCCTTTCCATTTTATTTTGTGATAAATCTGACATTCAATTTATAACTTTTTTCTGAGCATTTCCTTCATAATTATAGGCTTGTATAATTTATAAGTTGTAAGTTTCTATAATTCAGATATCTAAATTAGCTATTCTTAAATTGCATGTAAAATTAATAACTAGTATAAAATAAAATGTAAATTTCATGCATGAATGAATCAAACAAATACCACGTTACAATTTTATTTCATTTTCATAACAAAATAAAATATGAAATATTCTGCCATATTTACTTAATATTACATTCCAGAAATTTCAACTTATCTGAATACTCAGGCAATACTCGTAGGGATGTATACAATCACAACTCACACAAATACACACACACACACACACACACACATGCACATCCATGAATATAGATTACAAAAATTTCCCAATCATAATGTATAAATATTTTTTCATTTGGTGATAATAATTAATTACACTAATATCTGAATTTTAAATATTAAGATGGATCTTTTCCTAAGTATTTACACTATCTCACAATGGTGTGTGATTCTAGGATGCAGAAAATCTCCAGAAAATCTGTAATAGCAGAAAAGTGTCCTTGAGGCTTAATCCCTTTCAGCATAGATGTTCAATATAGTACAAGATATTCATATTGTCTTATGTACAATTCATAATTGTTATTATGAATAAGCTTCAGTATATATGATCTTGACTATGCATAATTCCATCGCTGATAAATGTAAGGATATTTGTCTTTGAAGGTATACTTTTTAAATAAAGGATCATGTTCATAAGGCTAGCTTTGAAATATGCATGTAGTCCAGAATGACATGAAATTTATAATCCTCCTAACTGCACCTGCCATGTCCTGGGATTAGAAGGCATATGCCAGTAACTTGGTCTTATTCTTTCCCCAACATTAAGCCTAGGACATGATGTGTGTTAAGTAAGCATGCTATCAACAAAACTACATCATCAGCTTGATAAACGACATTTTTTATAATAATTTAAATTAAAATGTATTTTTAATAAGGAAACCCCATTATAATACTAAACATTTGTATGTATGCACATGTGCATATGTTTATATAAGAATGTAATAACACACACATACTTACATATATATAAAAGGCCAAGTGTCAACTGATGATTGGTATAAATTATGAGAATTCATTATGGGATTCTACTATTTTGCCCCTGAGCACTACAGACTGAACCTAGACAGAGTTAAATAGCTATAACATCAATAAGTAAAATAGTATTGTGAGAATAATATATATATATATATATGAGGTATAAAACCTTATGATATGTGAATATACATGAATATGTATATATGGAATGCAAATACATATATATGTATATCATACCTGTAATATGCATACTGTCTTATATGCAATATATTACTGTATAAATGTAAACTGTGTTTGCTGTCTCTCTTTTCTGAAATGTATATGTGTTCCTTTGCTTATCTGTTTTTCTCTGCAGTTTTGTGCTTTCTGAAGACAAATATCTTTGAATACTGAAGACCTTTCATGTATGGGCAAATTTTTAAATATTATGTGTAAAAACAATGAACTTTCTTCTCTAACTGAATCAGATGTTCAATAGTTTCTGAAGTGAACATAATAAATATTCCCTTAATTTCA
The DNA here is from genome assembly GCF_000317375.1 of Microtus ochrogaster. Taxonomy (NCBI): domain Eukaryota; kingdom Metazoa; phylum Chordata; class Mammalia; order Rodentia; family Cricetidae; genus Microtus; species Microtus ochrogaster. Next base: position 96,503,429 of record NC_022009.1, on the reverse strand, counting down.
TTAATCTCCATATCTTTTATGTATTCTCTTGAATGATGGAAAATTCCCATTATTTTTTCTAGTTAAGCTCTTATTTACAGAGCGATTTACGTAGTTAGAACTCTGATAGCTCATTAGTTGGTGATTAACTGTCTGCACACACAGCCCAGGATGAATTCATCCTTGGCATCTGTGATTAAATGCCATTTGGAACACATTACCACAAGGACACCTTAGAGGAAATGGTTTTGTGTAAATTAAATTCACGCACAGCTTAAAGAATATTATGAATTGGGAGCATGGTGCGGAGGTACAAAAATGTGTGTCAATTGTTTACAATCTCCTTGCAAATGCTGTTTAGTTGAAACCAGGAGAATTTGGCTCTGTGTGTTGTCAGCTCTTCTTGTCACTTTATAATTTCTTGGCATATCTTAAGTTTTGAGTGGAAAAACAATGTACAAAACTGTCACATCAAATTGTCTAAACATGATCTAGTGAGAACAAAAAGGGATGCAATAACTGAGCATTATAATAGCATTGATCTCTGCCAAAAGCACGGTTTTCCCTCGATTGAGTTTTCCTATAATCTCAGGCTTGCTCTAAAGCCCACTCCACTGCAGGAGGGGAGGGGAGGGGAAGGAAAGAAGGGAAGTGGAGTGGGGAAGGGGAGGGAAGGGTCAAATGCTGTAACTAGGGGCTGGAGAGAGAGATGGTTCAGTGGTTAACAACTTATTCTGGTTTTGTAGAGGACATTGCCAAGTTGCTCACAACTTCCAGTAAATACAACTCAAGAGAAACAACTTCCCATTCATGCTTCGATGAGTACCTTCACAAATGCGCTCGCACACACACATACACATTAACATAAATAATATCCATTTTTCAAAGTTATGCACATGTTAATACAAAGATTGAATATTCCTTGAAAAATACGTTGTGAGCTTTTTTTCAATGAATGGGGAGAGTGAGGCACATAAAACAATTTGTGTCATTCTGAAATAAAAATGAGATAAAAGAGATGACACAGAAAATATGCTGATTGTTGAAATATTTGCAAGAAAGAAAACTGAGAAATGCAGAACATATACTTTTTCCTCAGGTATTCGGACTTCGATTCTTTTTTATAAAACATTTATTTTATTTTATTTTGCATACCAGTCCCAATTCCCCCTCCTTTTCCTCCTCCTGCTACCTTCTCCTAGTCTCCACTCCCCACCCCCATCCACTTCTCAGAGAAGGTATAGCCTCCCCAGAAAGTCAACAAATTCTGCAAAGTCTATCAGATC
>NC_022009.1:96488450-96501669 GCF_000317375.1 Microtus ochrogaster | reverse complement strand
ACATTTACACAATGCAGTACTACAGAGCAGAAAATAATAACATCTTGAATTTTGGAGGAAAACAGATGGAGTTAGAAAGCATTATTTTGAGTGAGGTAACCCAGACACAGAAAGACAATTATCACATGTACTCACTCATAGGTGGTTTTTAAACATAAAGCAAAGAAAACCAGCCTACAAACCACAATCCCAGAGAACTTAGACAACAACAAGGACACTAAGAGAGACTTACATAGATCTAATCCACATGGGAAGTAGAAAAAGACAAGATCTCTTGAGTAAATTGGGAGCATGGGGATGTTGGGGGAGGGTTGAAGGGAGGAGGGCAGAGACAGGGAGGGGAGCAGAGAAAAATGTAGAGCTCAATAAAAATCAATAACAAAGATGATGGACACAATGGATCCAATAAGGAGTACAACCTAGAAGGAGGATGTGTTGATTAATTTTAACTGTAAATTTGACATGACCTGGATAGAAAGTCACAGTCAAGTAATTTTTTCTATTTAGTTGGCCCACGGACATGACTGTCAGGGGTTGTCTCACTGTTAAATTAGGTGCCGAGACTGGGAGTAGCATTACATTAAATGGGCCCAACCCCTCACTGAGTGAGGAAAGCTAACTGAGAGAAGTTGAGCAGACCTGTGGATGTGGGCTGACTAGTTGTTCAAGATGCTGCCATGTCATTCACAAAATTAGGGATTAGGAAACAATCTAGAACCTAAAAAGCATATCACTCGTTCATATTTCTGCTACTTTATTCCCATTCAGTTCTAACTGTGAGCAAAATGATTCTCTGAGTTTGTTGATAGTGAATAGTCACATAGAGATTTATTCCCTGTTTCTGTGCCTACTACAATGGACTTGGTCTGAGTAGAACGACATGGATTTTAAGCCTAGTCATAGAATCCATATGCTTGTGGCTGGAAACTATGATTTCAGCAAACGCATGCTGCACAGAAAGTCAAATTTAAAAGTATTGGCCTCATATATGACTGAATCCTCAGGTGCAAGTTTGAATCAACAAAACTTCCTAGCTACCAAATGATTCTGTATGAATCAGGTCTGTTCACTCCAGCCAACCTAGTAGAGAGTGCCTAGAACAGTGAAATTTTGCATCAGTATTTGCATATATTGGAGGTTTATGTAAAAATAGAATGATTTTTAGAAGCATAAATTTGATTACTGTAGCTTTGAGATTAACTTTTGAAATCTACTATCTTGAAGTATTTAAAATATTCTCTGCACACTCTTTTTAACTTTTTAGTATATACATTATATTTGTATTCATGCTGGTGGTGGTGACACTCACCTTTAATACCAGTACTCTGGGCGGCAGGGGCAGGCAGATCTCTGTGAGTTCAAGGTCAACACCATTTACAAAGGGAATTACAGGATATCCAAAGATACACAGAGAAATCCTGTCTCAAAAAAAAAATGTATTCATTATAATGTACTACATAACTTGTTGAGATAGGTAGATCTACTCAGTATTTTTCAAAACTACAAGTTAACTCTATTTTTACTGTTTATCCAGTTAAACTCATCATATTATCTTAAAAAGTTTAGTTTGAGGGCAGGGCCGTGGTGTTGGATACCCTTAGTTTTAGCACTTGAGAGACAGAGCAAGGTTTCTATGATTTCGAGGCCTGTCTGGTGTACACGGCAATTTTAAGGACAATCAAAACTGCACAGAGAAACCATGTCTCAAAAACAAAACCAAAAAAAAAAAATCTAGTTTGGTTTGGATTCAGCATTCACTGAATTCAAAGAAAGACCTGTTAAATCTATGGATGTATGGGTGACATTTTAATCCCAGGCTTCCCTCTACTGCACACTGCAGGAAAAAGACCATCTTCTAATATATCCTTAGAGACCCTCTTAGCTTTTTCATAAAATTTCTTTCAATTTTTTGGAAACATTAGCAGCAGAAAGATTGGGTTCTCCATCTTTCTTTCAGAGCTTGAAATCACTTAAGCCTACAATTTTAAATTATGTATGAGTACACATTCAAGAATTAAAAAAATCAAAAATCCAGTGTTTCATTTTATTCTCTAATTAGTCAAATTCCAACATATGGTTTTGATACCACTACTCTCCCCTTTTCTGAATGTACGTTACTGCATCTCCCTGGTATAAATGTCCCCTACTCATTGGTACACTTTCTAATTTTTTTTTATCTTAGTGAAACAATTTTATTATATCAAAAACAATAATTTACATTTCAATAGAGAATGACCCTCCCAAAATATTTTGTCTCTATTTCCATGTTTCTTGGATGTTTTTTTTTGAGCTATACATTTTTCTCCTCCTCTCTCACCTAATTGTTTCTTATGCAAGATGAGAAAGCATAAAGTAATTTAATTTAAGTTGTAATCTTTTTCCTTGATCTCCCCAAGGCAGAATTTAAGAAATATCAGATTGAACCAAGGGGGAAGCAAGACTAGATGAAGGTTCATAATTGAAGTCACTGCTGAGACAATGCCACAATTACAACTGTTAGACTAATTCCACAAACAAGTGTGCCAGCACAAATGAGAATTGTTGACCTGACACTCTGAAAACTATGGGAAATTCTAGATCATTTTTAGCTTTCATCTTGTAATTTTTTGACGAACTCTACCCTTACCCCTGAGAAAATGACAGGTGCCTCATATTTCATAATGCAATTTTGGTACAGGCTTTCTGAAGAGACGATTCTATAGATCGTGGCTGACCTTGTCTCAGGTAGGAATTACAGCGTGTTGGGAGTAGAATTAAGACTGAAGAAAGATAATGACAGTGCAATGGAGGTACAGAGTTAATGTCAAGAGATGACAGGATCTCTACATACAGATCCCAATGTCTGAGGCTCATAACCCTTCTGTGACTGCTTCTCTAACAAGACTCTCAGCTATAACTCACCCTTAACATAACAACATTGATGGCTTTTCTATTCTCTGGGTTATATTCATCTTCATTTTTTTCTCCCTGGAGAATGAACTTTTGAAATTTTTCCTTTTTTATTAGTTAAATTTTGTAGTTGGTGTAGGAAAACTCAAGTTAAATGAGTATATTCAACAATTTTAAAGAAACCTATTCAACTGCTTCTTAACAAAATTCCATACAGCAAGACGTTCGAGTTCAGCGATACTTAAGCAAGTGTGTAAAACATTATGTTCAAAGATAGTTGTGTAATTTAAAGGACAATATTAATCATCTATATTGTATTATCTGAAAAATAAACTTTTATTCAATTTACTAAAAACAACAAATATATCGTAACTATTAATAATTATATACATAGAAAAACTACCCAGATATGTTCTTCTATGTGTAGTAAATATACAATCAAACTCAAGATAAAAGTTCAGTGAATTGTGCATGTAAGTTTCAAAATTATCATATGAGGCTATCATTCTAACAAATTTCAATAATGTATAGATACAAGAACACTTAGCATAATTTAGGTCAGGAATGATGTCTTAGCAGTTGAAAGCACTTACTGAGCAGAATTCATTTCCCAGAACCCACACTGTGGCTCATAGCCACCAGTTCCTGGGGATCAGAGCCATCTTCTGACCATGGTAGACACTAAACGTATAGAGTTCACATCTAGCACTCAGGAAAAATAGTCATACACATAAAACAACAATCAATAAATCATTTTGTCAGAAGTCAGCATAGGCATTGTAAGTTTACTGCAGCTGTGTTATTATATATGACTGCAAATGAATATTAAAATACATTGTAGATTTGAAAATTATTTGTGACTCAATGATTTGCATTTGACAGAACATATCTCATTAAGTATTTTTCTAGGTATCATCTAAAAACATCTATCTTTCCACTTTATAGAACACAGAAAATTGGAAATTCTTAGTCTATCCCAATTGGCATGTTGTTTTACAATACTATGCTTTTAAATAAAAAAGAAGCCTCAGTTTTTCTAGGAAATATTTTTTATGCTCTATGTAAACAGACACTTTTTTTTTTGTTTTTTTTCGAGACAGGGTTTCTCTGTGGTTTTGGAGCCTGTCCTGGAACTAGCTCTTGTAGACCAGGCTGGTCTCGAACTTACAAAGATTCGCCTGCCTCTGCCTCCCGAGTGCTGGGATTAAAGGCGTGCACCACCACCGCCCGGCTAAACAGACATTTTTTTTACAGTTCTTTTTAATGTGGTCCCACAAGCCACAAAACTATAATTTTATTTATTACAACAAAATACAGTGTTGCTAAAAAGCAAGGGATGATTTGCTGAACTGTCTTGTTAAGTGTCACTACTTGACAGCTTCTAGGCTTTGGTGACAGGTTGCATGTGATTACAGTCACTGCTCTGGATATCGCTCAGCCTAAATTACTTCATTCCTCTTGGTAACTATATTCCTTATCTCCTATCACTTTTGATGTCAACATTCTAGTCTATTATTCTAAAAAAATTGATTAGGTTACCCCACAGATTAACACTATGTAAATTGTTTATAGAATTGACCACATACCCTTTTGGAAGAATTAGGGGAATATTTACTGCCCACGTTCTTAGCAATATTTCAGGGACATTTTCAAGAAAATGTAGCCTCCATATATCTATGAGAATTTGGCCCTATGGCTCCCATCTATGGTTAATGTACTTCATTTTCCCTTTGATAATTTGACATCTAATATAAGTCTTTACTTAACAAACTTTTCTTTAGTTTGTGTTCTGTATTGAACAATAAAGAGGTCAGGTGGCGCACGCCTTTAATCCCAGCACTCTGGAGGCAGAGGCAGGTGGATCTCTGTGAGTTCGAGACCAGCCTGGTCTACAGAGCGAGTTCCAGGACAGGTTCCAAAGCCACAGAGAAACCCTGTCTCGAAAAACAAAAAAACAAACAAACAAAAAAAAAGAGGTCAGTAATTACAGTTCTGTTTTCTGTTACTCACTGCAGAATCCTGTATACACACACTTTGGTTACTATTTAATCATTACTGTTTATTATACTTATCATTCTGAAGTTCATTTGATCAATAAATGTCATTGTCTGAACTTCACTATTCAAGAATTATCTTGTTCTCAAAACAACTAAAATTCATCTAAATGGTTGTCAATAAAAAAATCCGGTTTTCTAAAATAATTTACCACTCATCTACTCAAAGATACACCACTGAAAATGAATTCATCTTTGTAATAGTGAAATGAAAATCTGCACACGACAGCTCTGCTGGGCACGAAAGGAATGTCAACACATGTTTTTCAAGAAGTAACTTTTACGTGAAAGCACTCTGTATAACAGTAATAATAAATCACAGAAAATGACTAACCCTCTGAATTGTTGGGCTTGTGTGAAGAGGTGGGATTGTATTCACGCTTAAAGTTGCTGCTACAGGACAATTAATCCTATATTTAATAATTAGGTAACAGATGTCACTGATATAAATAATCGACATTTCACAAATTTTTAAAACACTATTGTTTTACAATATTAACTAAGTAAAATATTTCATGGACATTTTCAGCTCTTCCTGGATATTAGAAAAAATAATTATTTTATTCTTAGTGTTGCTACTGAATATGTAAGTTGTTAATAATCCCAAATCAGAAGTTTATCTACACATCACATCTTTGGTATCATAAAATGTCAACTTGTGTTTTCTTTCATGATTACCATAAATCATCAAATGATTCTCAATCTGTAAACTGAGACTCAGGAACCACATACTATACCAGAACACAGTACTTACTGAGTTTGATTTGAATTACCATGGCAATTCTATTTTCCTGGCGGATGTGTGAAATTCTCTTAATATATTTCATTTCAATTTTCCAATGTAATATACTTTGATCCCTTCTCCAAACTCCCCTTTGATCCCCACCTAACTATCCAACTTCATGATAATATAATGAAATCAAAATTTTCTTGTTGTGTTTACAGCTATTTGTAAGTATCAAAATTTATCAACAAACCATAGCAAAATGAATGTTATTAATATCTCTATGTAAGACATGAAGAACAAAATAGCAAAATCACCTATTTTTAAATTCTATCAGATTACTGATATTTTCCACTCCCTTGTTTACTCTAATATAAATGTGTCATAAAAAATCATTAGCCCACAGAAAATATAGCCAAAACTTCTATGAATTTGACATGATCATCTTATTGAATATTTTATTCTCAAGATGTGTCTTTAAACATTATTAAACGTTCTCTACTTTTTAAGGTAAATAAGTGTTGTTTTCCCATATGTACTTATCTCTATTGAGTAAGAAAAGTTCCCAGGATGGGAAGTTGTAGTTAATAATTCCGCATAAGAGATTTGACAAACATTATCCTGTAGCATGTTTAATGAAAACCCAGAGACAGAAGTTGGTATTAAACCTGAAGGTAAGAAAATCAAAACAACCAGCCTCTACCTCAGTCCAAAATGGCGATCCTTCCTTCAGGAATCTCAGAATGAGTCTGTCTGAGAGCTGTCTTCTTCCATCTTATATTCCTCCCTAGGGCTGTAATTAAAGGTGTGTACCACTACCACGCAGTTTTTATGGCAAGCTAGTGTGGCTACTGAGATTAATGGTGTGCGTCACCACTTCCTGGTCTGTAAGGATGATAATTGTGGCTCTTTTACTCTCTGAACTTCAGGCAAGGATTATTTTTTTATGAAAACACAAATGAAATATCACTGCATTAGCCCCTTGTTGAATCTTAAGGGAAAATTACAGCTTTTGCCTATGTGATTGACAAAGTAATAGTAAAAACCACCCAAAGAATCACCAATAGAATAAGAGAGTCTGAAAACTATATGAATTTTGCAAATTCCTACACTACCCCATGAACCTCTGGTCATTGCCAAGCGAGAGTACATTTTCACAGGTTCCATGCCCTGAGGAAACCTGTCAGACAGGTAATCATCTGCTGATCAGAGACTAGGCTGCAAGGCTACCACCAGAGATGGGGATTGTGAGGAATGAGAGGCAGCTGTGGGTGATCTGCTCCAGAACTAGAGACGAAATGGAGGATTAGATTTGGAGGAGAGCACGGATAGCCGAATTATCTGCTATTAGCCCATCTCCTTCACTGACTGAAGTGGGCAGTGACTTATCAGGTAATCTTATGATTCCTTCTTTAAATACTGTTCCCTCTGTGTACATGTGTTCTTTCTTTCACATCCCCTGAGGTTTGCCGGTAACATTTCTCACTAGACATCGATGTAGGACCAGTGGCAGAATTCTCTGTCAGAGATACAACACCTATTACTACTAACTACTAGGAGATTGTGTTAAGAAGTGTCAGAATAAGAGTAAACATGTATGTGTGTGGAAAAACAGGTAATTCAATGACCTGACCAGAAATAAAAGATTTTGGAGCTACTTTACATGAAGGCACACATATTTGAATGATAGAACTTAAAAACATTTCTCTACTGAAAAAACCATATTTTCTTCATAAATTATCATAAATATTTGTTTCTGATATATATATATATGCTTAATCATCAGTAATAATGGCTGAGATAATGGTAAAGTGATTTCACATATATGTAGAAAAAACAAGTTACAGTGATAGAATTAAACTTAATATTACTTAAAAGCGTTATCTAAACATTCATTTAAATGCTGATGATTCTCTCTGACCCTCTACTTCCGTGTTTTCCTGACTTTCTCTCATGATTAACCTCCTTGCTCACCTTCCTTAAAGGTTCAAGCAAGTGTTAATTACTTTTAAAGTTGGCTACAACAATCTCTCTTCTCTTACTTCACAAATAAGAGAAAACATAATTTCAAGGAAGAATAAAATTGTACATAGATGGAATCATTGAGGAAAGTTAAATTATGGTATATAAAATAGAGATACTCTTATAAATAAACCATATACTTATTTGTGAACTAAAATGCTATTCTATGTGGACATACAACTCTACCTTAAAGCACAGACATCTTAGTCATATTTTCTGAACAATATGATTATAAAGGCTGGTAAAGTGTTCCTTAACTCAATAAAATTAGATCCCTTGCAAATATTGAAGTTAGTCTTTTTAAAATAAAGAATCTCATCATTTTCATGAGTTAAAAGACTTCTCAATTTCAATTTTAATAATAGAAATATCCTAAAATATTAAAAATTTTAGCAAGTATGTTCAGATATTCTTTGACTTTGACAATTTGACTTTTTCTACATGTTACGAGGGGCTACTGTTTTTTTGAAATTCTTCCAGTGTTCTACATTATATGACACCCTTTAAGCTATTGCTTTTACTGACTCATAATATGGCAATTATACATATGGACTGTGGGTTTCAGTCTAAGAAATGCCCTTAAAAGTAATAATAGTTTGAGGTTTTTAAGGGAAAAAGAGTTAAAAAAAAACAAAAGAGCCATTAATAAAACTATTTTTCAAGTATACTGTGTCAGCTAAATTTAAATTTGTGACTTTAACTGCTACATGTGATCTCTCCGTAAACTCTTTGGCAATAGTTTTCTCTCAGACCGTGGGGGCATTTCTGGAAAAAAAAAAAAAAAAAGGAGCATCAAGTAAAAATCTTTATGATAGTTCTAAGAATGTGAAATGATTGAGGATGGTGGATCATCATACTTGCTTCTAACATTTATGAAGGAAGATTCTAGTAGAAATGACCCTTTACTTTACATCTACAATTTCTTCTTGACCTTTCCTCCTGCCTTCAGCTCCAGGAGATTATGAGAGACACAGGATCAGGAGGAGGTGATCTCTGCAGTTGTGATTTGAAAGAGAATGGTTGACATAGGCTCCCATGTTTGAATGACTGTGCTCTCATTAGTGGGTCTATTAGGAGGTGTGACAGTTTTGGAGGTGTTGTATTGGAGAAGGTGGGGATTTGAGGTTTCCGAATCCAATGCCATGTTCAGTCTTTTTCTCTTTGCCTGCAATGTGCAGATCAGCTGCAAGTTGTCAGCTGTTTGCTGCAACAGCATACCTGTCTGCGCCCATGTTCCCTGCCACAAAAACTGTGTTCTAGCCCTTTAAAACTGCAATCAAGACACCAGCTAAATACTTCATTTTGTAGGTTGTCTTGGTCATTGTTTTTCACCACAACAATAGAACAGTTACAAAGACAACAGTTTATCATGTCTTCTTTCTTATTTGCAAGGACATAGTTTTATTCATTTCTTCCATCTTCTGAGAACAGCAGACTTCACATGCAGCAATATGTACATGCATAATGCACTTTTCTATGTTAAGAATTATCCTAAGCAGGGCGATGGTGGCGCACGCCTTTAATCCCAGCACTCGGGAGGCAGAGACAGGCCTGTGAGTTCGAGACCAGCCTGGTCTACAGAGCTAGTTCCAGGACAGGCTCCAAAGCCACAGAGAAACCCTGTCTCGAAAAACAAAAAACAAAAAAACAAAAAAAAAAAGAATTATCCTAGACATTATACAGACCATATAGATATGTCTAGAAAATACATATCATGGGTGTAACTGTAGGTTCCACATGGGAGTGCTAGAGAATGTTCTGTGTTCTCCCCCTCCCCCCCGTTGGTGGTCTTTATATGAAACTTGAAGTTCTTTCAATACTTCAGGGAGGATTTTCTTGAAAATGAGGATGGAGTTTACTAACTAGTAATACAAGTTGTTTTTTTTTTTTTTAACCTAAGTGGGACAATGGCAACTCCATTCATGTGAATTCCCATGATCATCTGCATCTTAGGAATTCGAAGCAATCCTTGAAATTCTCTAGACTATCAGATACTGAAAAGTCAAAAAATACCTTTTTCTAGGAATTTCAGGGAGACTTGTCTAGTTAAATGTCTGGTCTCCAGAATATTATGAAATCATTATTTTTTAACTCACCTAAACATTTTGGGTAAACATGTGACAATAATACCTCTAGAAATCTCAAAGAATAATTTAAATCACATTAAGCTTCACTTTTGAAATAATAATTAAAATGAAGATACATGATCAATATGTGCTTTGCTATTTTCTAAGTAATAAAAATATAAATTATCATAAGTAAGCAGTAAAATAATAGATAGCCTCATAAATAAAATATAACTTATCTAGTAGCTATGTTAAATTGGCATATAAACAACATAAATTATTAAGAACAGCTGATATATTGATCTTGTTTGCTCTTTATTGATAAAATTTACACACAATATTTATGCATAAAATGTATAAAACAAGTGGCAAGAAAATTGTTGTGATACACTTAAATACCAAATAGTAGTCAATTTATGTTTTAGTGATGATATCAGAGATATGTTCTTATTTTTAATTTTTATATGTTTTATGAGCTGTTTGAGAATTGTGTACAATGGACTCTTATCATTCATCTCTTACTCCAACTATTTTTGATCCTTGTTCCTTTCCTTTACTAAATAAATTTTCTGTTACTTAAAAATTACTAAGTCCATTATTTGCTGACATTATATTATCAGATGTATAATTTTCCACTGGCTCATGGTTATCTTAGCAGGGCATAGGTTCTTAGAAAAATAACTAAGTCTTTGCCTCATTAGTTTTACTGAAAAAGGTATAGAGCTCCATGTCCGACTTTCTCCTCCATGCTGAGACTTTTGTGTGAGTTGAATTAGTACAGAACCTTGTCTAGTAAACCATAGCCTTGTGGTGATGCACAGATGAATAGAAATGGTTTAATTTAAGATATAAGAGTTAACCAGGAATATGCCTAAGCTATTAGCCAACTAGTGTTATAATTAATATAGTTTCTGTGTGATTATTTGGGTCTGGGTGGCTGCAACAAAAGAGCAGTCTCTGGTTATAAAATTGCATGCCAACATGGGGCAGCTATATCCACATAAAACCTGAGAGATCTTGGGAAAGAATTCTAGACACAAAAGAACAGAATTAAGTATGGTTTCCTGCATACAGCGTTTTTTTTCAGGTGGACTCTATTGCTAGAGGCAAGCAGAGGCATGATTCCTTTAAGAGAAGGTTTCCTGCCTCAGCAGTAGCAGCAAAAACTGTGTGGAATGTTTAAGAAGGCTTGCTGGTTTGTGCTCGTTGCACAAGCTCTGGCTCTATAGGGATGTCCTGAATTTAAATGATTGCAGATACTCAATAAAGACAGATTCAGACAGAAATAAACCTCTAAATGAGAAAATGTGTATGTAGGCTTGAGAGAGAGAAGAAAGGGTATAGACTGTCAAAAAAGAAATAGTTTTAAGAAAAAAACAAAGAAATAAAAAAAGTCTTTAAAGAGACAGTAAAATAATATAAAAGAGTACATACAAACAGTCTTAGATTAAAGGAATAAGGCAAGATAAACCACACAAAGGTGGAACATACACAGAGAATATGGATTATGTGTACTATCGAGTTTTTTTTTTAATATTTTGACTGCAAAGAGATATTTGTTTCTGGAGGCTGCTAAGCTAACCAACATATATACTTTAAAATATGCTGACTTCAAAATTTGCATCTACGGCTATGTTACTTTGGAAAAGAGATTCTGCTTGTGTTTCCACAGGCAATGAGAACTTGTGTGTTCCTTACAGGCTAACGTGGTTTGATGGAACAAGACCACCCTCCCCCTCAACACACAAAAGGTCTCCACAAACCTTAAAATTACTTCACGCAACAAACAGTAGAAAGGAGTTTGGAGAAACTACACCTAAATTCCCAAAATAATTGTTTATAAATGTTTCTTGTCATTTTAAAATGGTTGGTTATAAGGGATTAATGGTCACAGTCACTTTCTAAAAGAAAAAAAAAATAAGCGGGTGTGAATGCTTTGCATTGGTACATACTTTGGTTTATAGTTATAAATTTTGATCAATTTTGTTATATGTACATTTCTACTCTTGTTTAAAGTATTATATTTATACAACTCATTTATAATTAAAAATTAAATATTAATAGATAGTCATTTATAACAGTTAAATTTGTAGTCATGTTATGTTTTCCAGATACATAGGAATATATTTCAGTTACATAGGTAATCTTCAACACTTCAAGGTCCTACAGAATATGGCATAAAAATGTTTTAAAAACTTAGACTTTTCTCAGCAGTGAGGCATGTCTGCTCCTGGCAGCACCAATTACTTTGGAAAGGTTGACAGACATTGAAAGAACTCATGAATTTGCCTTCAATGAGGCAAGGCTAGCCATTTTAGCAAGAAACTGCTCTTGCTTGTACTCCTTTATGGTATGTTGTATGAACTGGACATACAGGACCCACAGAAAAACAATTGTTATAATTGCCTCAGTAAACCATCATCAGAAAAGCTTGTTCCTGCAGACAACAATGAGTAGAAACTCAAACCTTGGAAAGTGCTGTCTAAATAGGATACCTTCATCAAATCCTTCCCCTTAGGACTAGTGGACTCTAGTGTAGTGAAGGCAGAGATTTTATAAACCAGAGTGGATGGAAACACCAAGAAAACAAGACCCTCAAAACCAATATGACCCAAGTACATAAAGTCCCAGACTGAGACAGCATGTATAGGACTGGTTAAGATCTGCAACAGTCAGGGTCCTAAAGTTGTGGGAACTGGAAACATAACCTCCACCTGTACCAGAGACTGCTCTTTCATTGCCAGTCACCCAGACCTGAATAACTGCACAGAAACTGCGTTAATTACAACACTGCTTGGCCAATAGTTTAGGCATATTCCTGGCTAGCTCTTAGATCTTAAATTAACCCATTTCTATTAATCTGTGTATCCCATGAGGCTGTAAATTGCTTGAATGAAAATTGACTCATGAAAGAATATTGTTCTTTCTTATATTAAAATTTAGGACTGATAACAAAGAAGTTTCTCGTGATATTAGAATACTCTTATAATGAATGAAAACAAAATATACTATGATTTTTTTCTGATTGCTATTCAGTTACAGGAAATCTTATGTACATTTCAGTTTTAATAGATTGTAGGTTTGATTTAGTGAATTTTTAATGTTTAATTTGTAGCACAGCATTTCCTCCATAGTATGAAAGAGAGTAATTGGAATACATGGTCGAGTTCATCTTCAATTAGTAATATACAATTTCATAAGAAGGCTTGTGATGCTGCTACATAATTTCATTTATGGAAACTTTCCCATAATTGGATTTTATAATGATAATTCAGAGATAAGGGATGGTAAAAGAATCTCATAGTTGTTTTTATTTCTCTTTATGTAGAGGTAATTAATTCCAACTCCATCGAATTCTAATCTTTTTAGTAGTCTCATTACTTTAATGATATAATAATTACAAAGGATTACCTTAAGAAGATTATTATGTTTTATAAAGAAAACATTTTTATTTATAAATATAA
>NC_022009.1:96465567-96487005 GCF_000317375.1 Microtus ochrogaster | reverse complement strand
AAAATCAGGTGTTCGAAGGTGTGTGGATTAATATCTTAATCTTCTATTCAGTTCCATTGGTCCTCCTTCCTGTCTGTTATTATGCCAATACCAGGGTGCTTTCTGTACTATAGCTCTGTAGTAAAGTTTGAAGTCAGGGATTGTGATGCTTCCAGAAGTTCTTTTATTGTACAGGATCCATTTGGCTATCCTGGGTTTTTTGCTTTTCTATGTGAAGTTGAGTACCATTCTTTTAAGGTCTGAGAAGAATTATTTTGCTAGGATTTTGATGGGCATTGCATTGAATCTTTAGACTGCTTATAGTAAAACTGCCATTTTTACTGTGTTAATTCTGCCTACCCAAGAGAATGGGAGATCTTTCCACTTTCTGCTGTCTTCTTCAATTTCTTTTTTCAAAGATTTAATGTTCTCAGCATACAAGTCTTCCACTTGTTGGGTTAGAGTTACTCCAAGATATTTTATGCTACTTGTGGTTATTGTAAAGGGTGTTGTTTCAATAATTTCTTCTCCAGCCCTTTATCATCTGTGTACAGAAGGGCTATTGATTTTGTTTTTTTGAGTTAATCTTGCATCCTGCTTCATTACTGAAACTGTTTATGATTTGTAGAAGTTCCTTGATAGAACTTTTGTGATCACTTATGTAAGCTATCATATCTGTTCTGGGTAAATAAATTGATCTGTAAAATACAAGTGAGCCACATATACTGCAGGGAAGCAAAATTGCAAATAAAGAAAGAAGCTTGCAGCAGGCTGTGACCATTGAAGATACTGGGTAAAGATTTGAAATAGAAAGCCGTTACAGATATAATGAGAGTAAAATAGAGAACAAAAATGATGAAAAATAAGCCTTAATATGTAAGTTTATTTCAATAATTGAGTTAATGTTTTAGACTCACTTTCTAGCTTTAATTCATTTCTAAATATAGCGAATAGTCTGTCTGCATATCTGTAGTGGATCACAGAACTGTAATTTTGGATATAATGAAAATAAAATTGTTGATGTAATGTATGCTCTACTTTGAATTATTGGACAATATTATAGTATTATTAAGAAAACACTTGATCATAGACTGTATACATTTGCATACTAGCATATAATTCTTTTTTTAAGTTTTAAAAATTATTTTAATTTTGGGGATTATAATATAATTAAGCACTTATTCCTGTACTTTCCTCACTCCAAATCTTCCCACATACCCTCCCAAAGAGTAGCATATAATTCTTGACATGCTACTCATTCCTTAGTTCAGAGACCCTAACCACCTTTAAATTCACAGTGTCAAAGTAAGTTAATCCCCTGTTCATTCTCTGGTATTATAAACACTCCTTCTTTTGATTCACTTTATTTGCAAGAATTATTTTTGTGTATGATATAATATATATTCTTATTGTGAAACATTGCTCAGTGGGTAAATGTACATGCTGCTGGGCCAAATGACTTGGGTTCCATCCCAGAGTCAAGCAGTTTGAAAGGAGAGAATTGATTTTCCTAAACTGCCAAAGTGATGACAACATATCAATATCTTGCAGACATAGACACTCATACACTCACGCACACAAGCACAGATAATAGCACACACATATACACAGACAAATGGACACACAGACTCAAAATCACAGGCAAATATTCACACAGACACATATACAGAGAAATAAAGAAAGAAGTAATTTTAGTGTGATTTTCATAATTTTTTTTTACTGAGTATCTGAGACACTGATAAAGGAAGTGAACCTCTGAAGACCAGTGAACCGGTTTCTATAAGATCAATAATCCAGTCATCCAAGAAATATGAGAATTCTGGTCTCATTATTTGCTGAATGGAGATTGAACTCTCTGTATATAGTTCTCATTCTTTAACACATGTCAAGAAATCTTTTTTTTTATTCTCAAAGTGACTGAAGGTACAGGATTCTGAGTGTGTCTATCAATAATCATATTTTCCCTATGATTTCCATTCCATGTTTGGGTATTGGTGCTCAGACATTCTTGTCAAGCAGGAAATTAGTCTATTCAATGTAAACATAAATGTGATTTCTGTGCTAAGTATTTTTCTTGATATTAGTTCACATTTCTAAAGATGATTTTATTAATGTTATTAAGATTAATAGAAAAATTCTATGTTTATAATCAGGTTAATAAGTTTATGAATTTTGAAATATAATCTTCATCATAAATTTATCTACTCATATTCAAACTTGAGTCAACTTTCAAATCGTTTCTACTTAGTAAAATTCAAGACCACTGTCCAAACTTGAAATGAATCATTAACTCAATCACTATTATTTCCTATTTAATTTTTATATACTAAAGCCACAATTTTAAAATTTTTACAAATATATATATTTTATTATCTCTAGATCAAAATAGTTTTATTACAAATATTTCAAAATATTTTATTCCTGTCTTTCCAGGAAAATATTTTAATAAGTAACAAGCAATATTTAATCTTTTTTATTTTATTCATTTCATATAATTTTATACTTCACACATGACTATTATAAGAAATTAGTCAATTTATTTGCAAATACTTTTGTGTGTGTGTGTGTGTGTGTGTGTGTGTGTGCACAGCTGTCCCAGTACATGTGTAAATGACAAAGGACAAACTCAAGTATTTGTTTTTGTTATTAGCCAGGGTTCTGTATATGAACAGAAGTTATGGAATGAAAATATATGAAGGGTATTTATTAGAATTGCTTACACGATGTGTCCAGCTAGTCCTAGAATGACTGTCTACTTTCTGTAGATCCAAGAATCCAGTAAGTTTTCAGCCCATGAGGTTGGATGTCTCAGCTAGTCTCAGTATATGTTAGAATCCCAAAGAATTAAGTTCTAATGCCATCGAATGAATTGACTTGCCAGCAAAAATAAAAGCAAGTAGGCATAGGAAAAGCAAACTGCCTTGCTCCACAATCTTTAAACAGACTTCAAGCAGAAGGTGTTGCCAGGATAAAAGGTAGGTGCTTTCCACCTCAAAGATCTGAATTAGAGTGTTTCTTCCCACTTTAAATAATTTAATTAAGAAAGAATTCCTTACTCATATGCACAACCATTTGAGCTTTAACTAACTATAGATATAGTCTAGTTGACAACCAAGAATAACATCACAGATTTAAAATTCCATCTTTTCTGAGGGATTGCTGTTTATTACTCAGTTGCCCACGAGCTTCTGAATATTCTTTGAACTCCATCTTCCTTTTTGCCATAGGAGATACTACTATTCTGAGCTACCACATATGGCTTTACACAGATTCTCAGACTCTGAACTCAGGTCCATAGTTCCTCTACCCCTGCCCCGCACAATGGATGTTTTGTCATAGTAATAATAAATATATAAAATAAAATTTGATATCTTTACAATTTTTTGCTTTTTTTCTCTAAAAAAATCTTTTTAAAAACTTATGAAACTGTAATTAAATTGTAACTTTTCTACTTTCTGTTTCCTTGCCATACTTTGTCTCACACATGGCTTCCCCTTTCAATTCATGGTTTCAGTTTACATCAATTGTCACTGATGTTAATGTGTATTTCAAAGTACATATATATTTGCATATATTTGTATTTATTCCCACATATAATATGCTGAGTCCATATAATGGTACCCGTATATATGCTTTCACTCCAGATTGTTTGACCCTGGGCAGCCAAATTTCTGCATTACTCTGTTGCATATAATTCTTTGTGTAGGACTGAATTCAGCTTGGTGTTTTCCTGTCCAGTTAATAATGTTTATTGTTGTCATTCTTGGTCATCTTAAATTTGAGCTGTTAAGTTTCAGATACTTTATGGATATATAGCTTCTGGTGTTAATAAGAAACACAGTCTCACAGCAAACTCCCTGGTCTTCTGTCTTACAATCTTTCTGCTGCTTCTTCCACAATGTTTCAAAAAGATTTAGCTGTGTTTATTGTGTGTAGGTTTTAGTGTTTGTAGATAAGTCCATTAGGACTGGACTCCATAACTCTGGACTTTAAGGTGTTGTGGTTTTCTGTAGTGATCTCTGCTGCAAAGTGAAATTCCCTTGATGAGGGGTAAAGACTAGATTTACATCTTGGTATGAAGGCAAATGGTTATAGATTCTTGTTAGGGATTATACTAGTCTACTGTTTGATATTATTCTCTGTTTCTCTAGTCATTCTAATTATTTAAAACATTTGTGGTCACCTCACACATTTACAGTGCCTGCATTAATCTGTCCAATTTCTGTATCCTCTATAATAATCTGTAGGTCTTCAT
Source organism: Microtus ochrogaster (assembly GCF_000317375.1). Lineage (NCBI taxonomy): Eukaryota > Metazoa > Chordata > Mammalia > Rodentia > Cricetidae > Microtus > Microtus ochrogaster. Next base: position 96,482,771 of record NC_022009.1, on the reverse strand, counting down.
ATATTTTCCATGTCTTACTGGTTGTATTTTTTATTTTTTTCTTCATTTTACAAACCAACCACAGTTCCACAGTTCCCACTACCTCCCCTTCTCCCTCTCACCCACACCTCCCACTGTACCTCATTAACTCTTCAGAGAAGGTAAGGCCTCCCATGGGGAGTCAACTAAACTTACCATATCAAGCTGAGGCAGGACCAAGTCCTTCCCCATTGCATCAAAGCTGAGTAAGGTATCTCACAGGGAATGGGGTCCCAAAAGCCAGTTCATTCACCAGGCATAGATACTGATTCTACTGCCAGGAGATTGTCAAACAGACCAAGTCTCACAATTGTCACCCACTCTGAGGTTCTAGCTATTTTTAAATTATTTTATGATATAATATGTTTTCATATCTGGCTTACTTTACTAAATCTATTTGCGCAGCACGTATACTGCAGTCCCCATGAGAACTGTTTCCTTTTTTGATTGAATAACAAAAGTGCTTAAGAAGTATGTGGAGATGGATATTTAGTGCATATTCTTTTCTATCTATCATGTACAAACATTTTAAATCTTTTTAAATTTCGTGAATCAATTTGCACTAAATATTTCATATAGCTCAATACTTACTTTTTGATATTTTATGTATTTAAAAATACTGTATTATACAATAATTCCCAGTTTGGCCAAAAGGTACTCATGTTGTGTGTGAGGATGACTGCAGACACTCTAGGACATCGAGACTTTTGTCCCATAGACACCCAAGTATGGTTTTGGTTTTCATCTCTCTTATGAATAACTATTTTGTGCAATCTTGATTAATAACTTTGATGCTCGTATGTCTTTTGAGGATGTATTTATAGAGCTATTTTATCTAATTTTTTTCAAATATAATTTTGTTGTTCCCTTTAAATATGATGGCTGTTAGGTCTTTTCACCATACAGTATGCTATTAAGTCCTCCCTCTCTTGTTCTAGGTGTTGTAATTTCATACTGTTTCAATAATTTTTAATCTATAAAATAATTCACATGAGATTTTTTTCTCTTAAAATTGGCATTGACAGGAGAAGCAAGATGGCTCAGGAGCTAATGAACTTGACATACAAACCTGTTGCGCTGATTTGAACCTCCAGATTCCAGGTAGGAAGGAGAGAGTCTACTCATAAAAGCTGTTCTCTGGCGGCCACTGGTTCACTGTAGTAAGCACATATCTACACTCACATGACTAATATATACACACACTTATATACTCCACACAATAATAATAAAGCAAAATAAATTTTAAAATAATATATAACAATAAAAATTATTAAACCCATAAGCTATTCTAGAATTTATATGAATTATTAATGGGATAACAGTCATATTTGACCATTATTAAGAAAAAAAACTATGCATATAAGTATATTACCAATATTTTGCTTTATTCTTCTTAGGTTACAAAAATAAATAGCACTAACAAGCTTTTCAGACCTTGTAAGCCATGTTCTATATCAAATTTTAAACACAGAGTGCTACTTAATGAAATAAATATTTAATAAACATACATTATTTGGCAGAAAATCTAGGCAAAATTGTTCAGCAAGTAATACATAAAAACTATTTTTCTTAACATCATGATTATTATTTCAGAAATATCACAAAACCTTATGTTAAACAATTACAGTCAATTATTTTAAGTATTTCTGCCAAACAAAAGTATTACAACTGCCAATATCTGGTCAGTATTTAGAATGAATATGTGGAGAGTAACTAAAATATAAAGATAAGAAAAAAATGAAATAAAATATTACTCTCTGTAAATTAGATGACTCTACAGGAAAATCTAGAGAATTTATGGAATAATAACTAGAGCTCATAATTGAGTTCAGTAATTCTGCTTCAGATAAAAACTAGTATTGAAATCAATTATATCCCCACATTAGCTATAAAAAATAGAAAAGTTAATTACAAATATAAATCTATTATTTATAATAGAATGAAAATCATAAACTACATAATAATAAGTTCAGAAAGTAAAGGCAATAATTTTATGAGCAAATAATTAACTTTACTAGAAAAAGAAACAGAATACATTAATAGAATATATGTTCAAAGAGGACTTTAGGAAGAATGACATAAGATTAAGAACTTTAGGTTTTAGAAATTAATCATTTGACATGGAAAATAAATTTTCAAGGTTTTCATTAAATATACTTGTAATTCCCTGGGTTTAAAATTGCCTCAGTTCCATTTTAATAATTGTTTTTCTTTCTTTCGTGTTACAGTATTGAAATCATACTAATGTGCCAGTCATCATGGCAATCCATTTGATTTAATAATTTCTAAGGTTTGTAAGATATCTACCCAACTCATGTCCTCCTAGAACTATTGCCCCATGAGGTTGATACGCACTATCTGAGCGTTGTATTCAGAATGCTCGGTGGGCCAGTCCATATCCGTGCTTTCTAAAGTATCAAGTGGAAATCTTGAGCTGTAGGTAGCCTTGGTTCTTATGATGTCCAATGTGGAATTAAGAGTGACTGTTGTTCTTCAGGAGATAGCATTCTGTATAGTTTCAAACTGTGGTTAATGTAAACCATTTATGAGAGTGGTGGTTTGAAAGTGTGGAAGCACTGTGAGTACAGAGATCTATGCTCTGTATTCTTAAGTCTCATGTAATTTCAGTGAAAGCTCACTCCCAGTTTTTATCTTAAAGAAGGACAATCAATGACGCCAGGAAAGCTAATAATTTAATTTTAAGCAATAGCTTAAGTGAAACTGCTGCTTGAAAAATCGACATACACATTGAAGTCATCATATTACCTTAAACTAAACACAATAGCACAAACGCACCAGAGTGTTTCCAAGGTTTGGACCACATATTTTTTTTTTCCTGATCATTTAAGTCCAAAAGAGTTATGAAGTTTAACCATGAAACCTGTTTAGTTTAACCATGAGACATCCATGACACAATTCGTTGAGAAGATAAATATTTGAATCATAAAAGAATCGTGCTTTCAGAGCATTTTATTTATTTACATATTTCTTCCTGACCTAAATGTTCTTTGAAATCTTATACTTGCATACATTCTGCCCAAAGATGTGCTAAGAAAGTAACATTTGATTTAGACACAGGAAAATATCTTTAATAGAAGCCCATTGGAGAATTAAAACCCCATCCCATTATTTAGCTCATTATGTTTTCATTTGAAACTTTAACTCAATTTGTTTAGATAAATCTAAGTATTTTAAATAAAAAGTCAAAATAATGACATAATGAAAAATGACAAGAACACTAAATTGAAAAACAAATAACAAATCTATTGCTCAAAAGATGACAAACTAAATGAATTATAAAAGAGATTAGTGTTTTTGGTTCCTGATATCAGGCCTAACAACATGAATTAAGTTTATTTCCACAATTTTGCTTTAATGTGTTGTTAAATAATTTAGTGAAATTATTCTTAAGAAACTGACATGAAATTACCATACTTAAAATCATGACTCCTGCTCTAAAATATGTCTGTCATTATATTTCATTAGTTTTCATGATTTGCATAAAAGAATCTTCATCATGTAATAAAACAAACTATTCTAACCATGTGCCTACAAATTGCAAGATAGCTCTTTTATGGTGAAAACTTAAAAAGAAAATAAAAGTTATGCAAGATACATTTTATACTTTTCTGCTCATTCAAGTTTTATCGAGTTGTCAAAGATTGATGATGGAGAAAAGTATGAAGCTTTTAGATAAAAATATAGAATGAATATAACTTAAAAACATACCTATTCTAGCATACATATATGCATTTATTTACACAAAAATCTGTCATTTATCTTAATTATGAAAGCACCATTTTGATGCTCTTGAAAAGATCAAAAGCTGTACAACCATAGCAACAATAGGTTGATGTTATTTTCCCTAAGAATTGGGACATGGCGGAATGTAGAAGAATGTAAATACATTACTACAGAGATATAAAGACAAATGTTTCCTTTAATATTATAAATGCTCTCAACAGTGTAAGGAGTCTCTAAGGGAAGCATTTTACAATATGATTATTTACTTGTGATTCTTTAACCTTAGAATTACTTCTGGGATGTGGAGGATGGATACATATAATGTACACAACTAACAAACTGATTTAACAAATTGAGTTCATCTTTGATGTAGAAAAGGGTCTACTACTAGTTTCCCTCTGAGGACTACACATTCCCTACTAATTCTGTCTGGTCTCCATCTCTGTCACCTTTTTCACAAATATAGCTACATAGACCCAAAACATAAACAGATAAATTAAAAAAAACATAATTGAGCAGTACACAGAATGTGTCAAATGCTTGTTTAACCTTGGTGGAACTATTGTTTAAATCTAGATTTAAAGTATTGCACAATGAGTATTGTTTTGTAATCATCTAGTGGTAAGTATTACAGAGCTTGGTAGACATATGTTAGCTGATTTGAAATTAAACTATAGATTGCCATTGGAAACTCTCAACAGCAACTTAAAAGTAATCATGTGGATTTTCAACTCTAAATGGTAAGAAGTCATAGAACAGCATTAAGGTTTTTAGTGTTTGGTAACTGGACATTTAACTGATTGATAAATGTAGCAGCTGCATTTACTGAGGTGTGAAAATATTTACTTGGGTCTGACTCACAGTTCCAGAGGTTTAGTCCATTATTATCATGGTTGGAAGAATGGTGGCATGCACAGAGATGTGGTACTGGAGAAGAAATGAAAGAGCTCTGCATTTGAATCCACAGGTAGCACGAAGAGGATGAGACATACTTAGTCTGGTTAGAGTGTCTGAGAACACAAAGCCTACCTTCCCAAAGACATGCTTCCTCCAACAAAACCTCGACTATTCTACCAATACCACACCTCCTAATAGTGCCACTATCTCTGCACCATTGTCTATTGTCTTTTAAACCAACACAGAGAACTTGAAAAACATAATGACAGGAGCTAAATTAGTGAAACTGGGATCATATTAAGTAAGTTGGCTTCTATTCATTATAGTTTCAAGCAGCAGTCTTTAACTTTTCATATATTTTAAATAAATCAAAATTGTAGAAGTTATGAATATAATTAAGTACATTTACATAAATTATATGAAATTAGAGATGTATTTATCATTTAAACTACTGAACCCTATTAAGATCTAGGAAATATATAAATAACTGGCATCTGTATATAAATGGACCACAGGATGGACGTACATTGTCCGTTAGGTTTTAGGTGACTTTTGATCTTTTACTTTTATAGATGAAGGATGTTAATTTATTTTGACAATCATATATTTTATAAAAGTGAGCTTCCATCCAAATTAAAAAGCTATTACATTCTTAATTTTAGAATGTTCTATTCATTTAATGACAGGAAAGAGTAATGAGATGAAAAAGTACAGTAACAAAAAATATCTATAGCATAGGGTGGTAGTAAAAGAACTCAATTACTTTTTATGAGCAATTTAAAATTTCTGTTTTACACAATTATTTTCAGAGCTATGGGTAAATGTTGCTATACTGTCATATATAGTAGCAGATGGACTTTATTAAAGTATAAAATCTGCATATAGATCTAACATCATTTTACTAATATTCACATAAAAATTTTTGCAACTATCAACAATATAAATATACTTAAAATAGAGGCAGAGAAAAACACCTATAGCTCAAATAATTAATACTAACATTTCACCATTCCTCTGTGGTTCTAACTATTCAGCTGACAAATCACTGGTACACAGTTCAATTATCACACAAAAGACTCAAGACAGAATACAAAGCATATTCATTGCATAAACAATTATCTAACCTACTGAATGGGAGATCTTCACCAGTCCCACATCAAACAAAGGTCTGTGTAGTAATAGGAGTGGCAGGGCTGTGTCCCCAGCACCCCGGCCGCCTGCTAGCTTATGCCCCGAAATAATTACATGGACACTGTATTCTTTTAATTCACTGCTTGGCCCATTTCTATCTAGCCTATTCTAGGCTAACTCTCGCACCTGAACTAGCCCATCTCTAATAATCTTCTGTAGCCCACAAGGTGGCTTACCAGGGAGATTCTAGCCTATGTCCATCCTGGGTCGGAGCTTCATGACATGTGTCTCGGAGAGCAGAACTATCCCCGCGTCTGCCCAGGAGAAGGGAGCATGGCGTCTCTGCTCCAGAGAGCAGAGCTGTCAGTCTGAGCTCACTTCCTCTTCCTCCCAGCATTCTGTCCTCTTTACTCTTCACATCTATGTTTTAACCTATGAGGGCCAGCCAAGCAGTTTCTTCATTACTTAACCAATGAAATCAACAGATTGATATATGACACTCCCACATCAGGTCTGAACTCCAAAATATATAAAGAACTCAAGAAACTAGACAAGGGGGATGTTCTATCGGGAACTCACCAAGGCCAGCTGGCCTGGGTCTGAAAAAGCCTGGGATAAAACCAGACTCGCTGAACATAGCAGACAATGAGGACTACTGAGAACTCAAGAACAATGGCAATGGGTTTTTGATCCTACTGCACATGCTGGCTTTGTGGGAGCCTAGGCAGTTTGGATGCTCACCTTACTAGACCTGGATGGAGGTGGGTGGTCCTTGGACTTCCCACAGGGCAGGGAACCCTGATTGCTCTTTGGGATGACAAGGGAGGGGGACTTGGTTGGGGGAGGGGGAGGGAAATGGGAGGCAGTGGCAGGGAAGAGACAGAAATCTTAAATAAATAAATAAATTAAAAAAACAAACAAACAAACAAAAAAAGAAACTAGACACTAAAACTCTAATTAACCCAATTAAAAAATTGGGTACTGAACTGATCAAAGGTTTTCTAAATGGTCCAATACATACACTGTGAATCCTTTGCCAAAATATAAAAAGAACGCTTAAAATGTAGCTGACAGCATACCAGTGGCCTAAGTTTTTTTTTTTTTTAAATGAGCAAAAGATTGGAAAAAATGTAAATCATGGTAAAAAAAAAAGAGGAAAAAATTTGTTTCCCATTAGGAAATGGACAACAAAAAAAGTGAGGGCTGGAGATACGGCAAAATAAATAAATCTTGGGCAAATGTGAAAAACAGAACTTCTGGGTCAAATTCTCGGAGGTTATGAAACCTGGTAGCTTTAGACTGTGATCTCAGCACTCCTATAACAAGATTGGAGTCGGGGAACAAAGCGTCTTGAGTTCACAAACCAGGTAGCTTGGAGTATACAGTGGTCTGCAAAAACTATTTATTGCCTCAAAGAAGGCAAAAGCCATAGCTGGCACCTGAGGTTGTCCTATGACCTCCACAGGTCCTCAAGTGATACATGTACATGAATATTCCATATTCAAACTCTGGGACAAACACACTACTTATATATATGACAAGAAAATACAACTTTACTCTTATAAAGTACTGAGGGTACATAAAACAAACAAAAAGTAAAAAAAGAAAAAAAAAACTAAAGATACCAACTGCTGAGGAAAAAGTGGACCCACAGAAACAATAACCCTTTGATGGTTGAATTGCAAGTATTATGGTAAGTTAGGTCCAGAGTATCTGATACAACTGAACAACCCGTCAGATAATGTAGAATGGAGCTCCTCAGTACTTTCTAAGTGATATGAACCCTCATCTACACAAAACCTGCAGGGAAATACTGTTCATTTTTACCCGTTATAGTTTTTAACTAAAACAAAACAGAAAACAAAAGGATGAAGTGTATCACCTGATCACCTGTATCCAGTAGAATTTTCTCTGTTGATTGAAAGAAAAGACTACACGCTCATACAAGTATTTGGAAGATTTTAAGGCTAGTGTCTCAACAAAAGATGTTTGTCTAAAAAAGAAGTGGTATATTTTATAATCCCACTGATTTGACATTCTGTAAGGACAAAACTATAGAAACAGCTACAACTTAAAAGCATTAGAAAGAAGAATGTCAATATACTGGAAACCAACAGAGTACTTGGTTACAACTGCTCTGAATGGTGCAACTACTCTGTAAAAAGACCTGGCAATGTTTTATGCTGTGACACTGTCAACAAACAGGCAAATGTGTGTCACAAAGGATCATCCCACATATTCACAACCAGGAGAAAAATATAAAGTTTCTAGGAATTTCATTAAATTCTGACAGGTACAATATAAGTTGTTAAACATTTAGGAATAATCCTTTCAACTAACACAATAGTGTGCTAATCTAAGTGATAATGGAATTGTAGAGAAACTGAAACTCAGGCAAAAACATTGAATCATAATCTTTACAATGAACCATAATCTTAAAGTATTCCATAAAACAACTAGGGGTGATTCATTTTTTGAGCACTAAACATATATATTGGAGTTAATACTGAGGTATTAAAAGATATTATCTCATACTTTAAATGGAAATTTAAGCAAGGTTAGAATAAACATTCAGTTCAATAATTACTACTGATAACCTCTAGAGTTCCTGATGTGACACCTGGTACAGACAGGAATATATGGAATTCTGTGTAGACATGTTTCCTTGTATAGGGGAATATTCACCTGTCTCCAATTTCTCTACATTGAAGGGGAGCTTCACAGTTTCCTGGAGTATTGAACACACACAGTTTTGAAATACTGTTTTCTTTTATTGATTTTTATTGAGCTCTACATTTGTCTCTGCTCCATTTCCTGCGTCTTCTCTCTCCCCTTCAACCCTCCCCCAAGGTCCCAATGCTCCTAATTTACTAAGGAGATCTTGTTTTTTTTTTTTTTTATTCCCATGTAGATTAGATCTATGTAAGTCTCTCTTAGTGTACACATTGTTCTCTGGGATTGTAGTTTGTAGTCTGAGGTTTTTTTGTTTTTTTGTTTGTTTGTTTTGGTTTTTCAAGACAGGGTTTCACTGTAGCTTTGGAGCATGTCCTGGAACTAGCTCTTGTAGACCAGGTTGGCCTCAAACTCACAGAGATCCATTTGTCTCTGTCTCCAGAATGCTGGAATTAAGATGTGTGCCACCCGGCTGAAAGCTTTCTGTTTAAAAACGACTTATAAGTGAGTACATGAGATAATTGTCTTTCTGCGTCTGGGTTACCTCACTCAAAATAAATGTTTTCTAGCTCCATCCATTGTCCTGCAAAATTAAAGCTATCATTATGGAGTAGTACTCCATTGTGTAAATATACCACAGTTATCTTATCCATTCTTCGGTCCAGGGGAATTTAGGTTGTTTGCAGCATGACAAAAAAATTCTGCTATGAACATAGTTGAGCACATAGTTGTGGCATGACTGAGCATCCTTTGGATATATATCCAAAAGTGGTATTACTAGGCACTGAGGAAGGTTTCCTAATTTTCTGAAAATCGCCACACTGACATCCAAAGAGGCTGTACCAGCATGCCCACCAGCCATGCAGAAGTGTTCCCTTTTTCTTAAAACCTCTCCAGCACAAGTTGTCATCAGTGTTTTTGATCTTGGCCATTACAGGTGTAAGATGGAATCTCAGAGTTGTTTTAATTTTCATTTCTCTGATGACTAAGGATGTTGAACATTTCCTTAAGTGTCTCAGCCATTTTAGATTCCTCTGTTGAGAGTTCTCTGATTTAGGTCTGTACTCCATTTTTTTTATTGCATTATGTGTCCTTTTGATGACCAATTTCTTGAGCTCTTTGTATATTTTGGAGATCATACCTCTGTCTGATGTGTGGTTAATAAAGATCTTTTTTCCATTCTGTAGGCTGTTGTTTTTTGTTGTTGACCATGTCCTTTGCTTTACAGAAGTTTTTCAGTTTCAGGAGGTCCCATTTATTTATTGTTTTTCTCAGTTTCTGTGCTGATGTTTTCTAATATCACTTTGAAATAAAAAATATCAGAGAGCTATCGAGATATCATTGTAGTTATCATATAGATAGCAAATATATACAAATAATCTCTAACATGTCCCATTTTAAGAAAGTGGCATTAAATAAAAGGTCATTCCATGGAATACATCAGTCTACTGAATGGTCTCTTATGACAAATACTAAAATGATTTGAGGAGAATTAATGAATGAGCAGGTAAGTTCCTATAAAAATAAAAAACCTTTTGATTCTATCTCAAATTAAGTATTCGTAAAACATATTGATTAATAAATAAATAATAGCTTGAGGAGAAGGCAGTCTTTTCTACATATACACTCTAATAATTTCTATAGACACATTACTCTCAAATGTCCAGCATATAAACATATTTCCTTCCCACTCAAGTGAAATACAAATAATATATTTTTTCAAAGTCTATGATAGTAAAGGTTTGTTGATGTGGGTATTCTTCTGATGAAAAACCAAAAAACACAGGTGTGAAAAAATGAAAAACACAAGTGTGTCAGTCAGGTGATCAGCTCAACATCAGCAATGATAGCCAACCCATTATAGCATGTTCTTTCTGTTTTAAAATGCAATGCTACTTTAATTCTGTGGTGCTCCTCCTAAGAATTTATTAGTTCAGTGTATTAATTAGGAAATTGTCAATCATAATAAAACTTATTTATTACAAAGAAATTATCAGATAAACATAACTGAAAGCATTCTATGAAATACATATCCACTCTTCCTTAGAACTATCTAGGCTATTATAAACAACCATGATATAAATTATTATGAGAATGAAACACAATATGGTATCCCAATGTGATGCAGGAATACCAACATGGCATTTGACAGAGACTAAGATATTTGAATTAAGTATCAACTTTGGTAAACATTGCAGGCCATTATAGAGTCATTAATTCTGAAAAATATGAAAGAATAATGATCATTAATCATAAAAAATGATTAAATGATATTATTAATAAGGAATGGAATTGACTATATGGGGATGATATTCTCTCACCATTTTTCTGTCCAATTTTAATTGTATAAAATATTTAAGAAAATTATTAACCAACTACAAGCTTTAAACTAGAATCGATCATTTTAAAATCATATACAAAGCATATCACGATGGTTAAATTGATAAAGGAAATGCAGTAAGGCTGGAGGGATAGTTCAGTGCTTGCTACAACATCACGAACACCTGGGTTCAGATCCCCAGCAACCACATACAACGTTTGAGTGTATTAGTCTACTCCCATAACTTTCAAATCATAACCAGTCTAGACTATTTGTCAGTTACAGATTCAACTGTGCCCCAGTTTTAAGAAATAAACTGTAGAGTAATTGAGGAAGAAAATAAAACCTTAACATCTGTCCGTCGTAGGCACATTTAGGAATACACATATACACACATACACACACAGGGTGGGTAGGAAATATATATACACTAAATAAGAGATAAAAAAGTTTTGTATATGCACACTTAATTTGTGCAGGTGAGTTTGTACTAAATAAAATCTAGACCATTAAATAAATTTCATAGAGAATAAAAATGGTGAAGGGTATGTGGACTTGCAGTTTGACTTTAAGGTAATTATTGAAGTAAGTATAAACTGAAATTAACCAAGAATAAAGATATATTAAAGAAATCATAAAATAAGAAGCATGACATTAATATTAGAAAAATATCAATAAGTACAGCACTTACCAAAATTTATAAATGATTAATATTTGTAGTAAGAAGAAATTTGGATATATACAATAATGGGGGAAAAGTAGTTCAGTGGGTCTTATGGATATTCAAAGACAAAGTTAATGATAACATTTTATACTAATTGGTACAACTTAGAGAGAGCAACACAAGCCCTTAATCCTAGCACTCAAGAGGCTGAGGCAGATGAATCTCTGTAAGTTCTGTGAGTTCATGGCTGGCCTGGTATACATAATGATTTCTAAGACAGCTGGAGCTACATAGTGAAGACTAGATTCAAAAACAAACAAACAAAAACTGGGATGGAAAGCTGGCTCAGCTTCAGAGAATCAGCGAGACTAGCAGAGGCCTTGGATCAGTTCATTATGGTAGATCACAAGCATGGGTAACTCCAGAATCGGGGGATCTAATAACAAATCTGACTAGCAGACTCCAGGCACATAGTTGGTACACATACATACACAAAGAACCACTTATACACTTATACATATAAAATAAAATAAAAATAGTTCATACAAATATTTTAAATGTAAAATGGATATCTTGAGAAATAAATTAGTACTAGTCACTACTTTAAAAAATAGGAAAAGAAACTCAAAACAATCCTAATAGACATGAAAGTATGACTCTGTGTGTGTTATGTTTGTGTGTTTGGGTGGACACTCAGCTTTAAACCAGGGTTTTATGACTGCTATTAGCACAATTTATCCGTGAGATATTAACATTGTAAGACAAGAAAAATTAATACAAAATATTTTAGCATTACATAATAATAAATATTATGCCCAATTAAAGAAAAGAAGTCATATCCAATATGAATATATGATATCTGATATCAAACACAGGAATTTAAAGGAAATTATGATAAATTTATGAGAATAGGTGAAATAAATGGGTTGGGATCACTGAATTTTTAGTTTATACTATATATTGTATCATTGAAAGGAAGTCAAAAGACTAAGTGCAATTTTTTAAAAAGTTGTTTTATTCACAAAAATAATGTAGTTTAGTTGAGTACACCTATCATAGATCATCAATTGCCACACTTACTACACATTCTGAAAAAATAATCAAGCTAATTTTTGTTTTAAAATATTACTTATTTTCAGTGACCCTGTGTACAATTATTAATTGTGGAATACGCCATACTGTGCAAAGTTGCCTTCAAGGGGCCTCACAAGATCTCACAGGCTCTTTGGGTTCTTTTCATTTCATTATATGAGAATGTCTATCTTGCATTCTAGATGGTTTCAGATAAAATAAATAGTAAGGTCATTTGGCTCAGTGTCTTAAACACTGAGTTTCCATCTGTGCAGGGAACCCAACCAGGATGGGCAGAACAAGATCTACATGAGTGAAACCATAGCCCTAAGATATCAAATATCAGAAAAGTGTCAACTGCTAAGACTGGAAGCAAATAACAACAACAAATGGACACTGTTTGATTTGGATAATTAGTGTGCTTTATTCTCCTCCATTTCCAACTTATAGAAAACAGAATATGATAACTAGACAAGTACAATCACAGAAAATGAAGAGAAAATGACAAGGAGATCTCTAAAACTCTGAGAGAAAAAGAAAAGTATCGGTGTGAGTTAGACGATATCTTAACAATATGAATTGGAAAATAAAAGAAATTAAAGCAAAGCTTCAAAGTGACCTCTCAACACAACAACTTAAGGTTCTGAATGGGAAAGGAAAGCCTGTTATATAAAACTATGGGTTACACAGAGGACTAAGGATTACTTGCCCAGTTCAAAAACAAAGAAACAAACACAAAATTAAATAATAAAATTGTATTAACTATTAGCATTTATTATAAAACTATTAGGATGAATGCAATGTATAGGTGACATACCTATGCATTGCTTACTAAAAGATAAAATGGCCATTTCCACAGGAAAATATAATAGCTCAGAGAAGTTCCAGTGTTTGTATTTGCAATAACATTGAATTTTAGGAAAAGATCATTTCAATAAGCATAAAAGAACAGAACATATTGCCTGTGATAATCACCTTACAAAATAGTAGATAATACATTTGGGGTAAGCCAATTAATAGAATTGCACATATAAATATAGGAAGTTAAATGACATTTTTGACATTTACAATTAAGAGCCCTATTTAAATAAGAATAGTACATAAAATATAAAATCAGGCAAGTTATCATTTATTTGGGAGAGATATAACCTTCAAAGTTTTCATATCTATAGTATAATATATAGAGAAAAATATACTAATAAATGGAGATAACATAGCTGAAAACAGGGTGTGTACATGGAGATACATTCACAGCAATTCTGAGTCTATTAAAATATATATCTTCTTAGTATTTGGTTAATTACTTATGAATAAGTAATTAACTTAATAAGGCATTCTATCATTATAGCCATGGCCTATCGGAGAAACACAAAGAGCAACTGCTGGTTAGAGTATGGTAGAACAAGTAGAATATACATATTGCTTTTGCAAATCTGAATTCAAAGATGAAAAGTGAAAGTATCTGCTGAAAATTATGAGAGTTATTTCTGATCTGCCTAAATTTTATGATAAAGCTCTTGCCTGAAGGGCAATTTGATTCATTTTCTCTGTTTGTCAAAATTATTGTGTCCCATCATTCTCCCTAAACATAACAGTAATAACTGAATAATACTTAAATATTATTAAAAATAGTTTTGCTTCATTTTATTTCCTCGGATCATGTAGTAATAATAATATTATATAAACTAAAATATAATGAGTTACACAGACAGTCATATCTTCCCAGGTTTTTTTCGGCACTAACCTATCATTCAACTGTAGAAAGAAAAGGCATATTTACATCAGAAAATTTTCAGTAATTTGTCCAGTATCTACAAAGGCTTCCCGGTTTTTGTTTGACTTCTCTACTCTTTGTACAGTCACCTTGCTTTAACTTACTTTCAGTTGCTACTAACAGCCCATGCAATCCATCTTCTGAACAAGATGAGCCTCAGAGAGCTGGGTCACAGCTAACATGACATCCATGCTGATGGATAGAGTGCATCTTGCCTCCTCACTGATACTGATCTTGTCTGACTCTGTGATGTAAAGTCTGATGCACGGATTACTGATGAGCCTGATATGGAAAGGGATGGATCGTTGTGGCAAGTTCAACTACCAGTCATAAAGGGGGACTGCAGCCCCAGAGCTGGATGCTGAAAAATAATTCGTGTGTCTTTTCTAAAGCCAAAGCTTCATTCCAGGGATAGCCATGTAGCTCACCACATCATGCTAACGTATGTTTTACCTATTAATTTTAATCTACCAAGTTCATGTGACACTTAAAGAGCAGATATTTGTTTGTGGTATGATTTTATCGTTTTGGAGGTGAGTCCATTTTTTAAAATGTTAATCACTTATTCATTTACAAGATATAGCTAGGCTGAATTCTTCTTTATCACTGTTCTTTCTAATGGCATTCCACTATCGCCTATTTCCTATTGAGTTGGAAAAGAATAGTCCTTTGTTATGATAAAATGCTCTTGATTCTATGTAGAAGAGCACAGTACTAAGGCATAGCAATTTACCTTAACAATACAGACGAGCACATAACTGCTCTCCTATTAAGCCCGTTGTTTTTCTCTCTTAAAAGTCCACCTCCAAGGTTTGAATATTTCAGAGTTGTCTACAAACAAAATGTGTTTCTTTTTATAAAACTTCACTTATGTCAGTTGAACTGTTTTTCAGAGTAAGGAAATGGAGAGAGAAAAGTCATTTCTATTTTCCCCTAAAGGCATTTTATTCATGAGAAGAGTCTAAATGGCAAAATCTGATTTCTTCTATAAGTTTCTTCACAAGGATAAATGTTTTTCTACTTATAAGATATAGCATGTGATCCTGAAAGTGCTGCATAATTTAGTCCAGGATTTAAATGTCCATTGAATTAAGCTGTATTTTCTTTCTCATTTAAATCATTCCAAATATCTCTTCTATAAAGCAAATTAGCTATTGAACCACAAAATTTAATTATTATTTCCATTTGTTATGTAATACTAAGTTAAAATAAATTTTAAAAGACTTCAATGACATAGAAAGGTAAAGATAGGTAAATAACTCTGTATATCCACACACATGAATATATATATACACACACACACACAGTAGAAAATGGATAGGATTATTCTTATCTGTTTATTACATGAATATAGAATAGTTTTAGATGGTCACAATTACACATGCACACACATGTTAAAGGTTAAAAATATCATATATACACAGACATACATATATGAATGTATATATACATGGGACTGTTGTATGTATATATATGCATGTATTTTTATATTTAGTATTTGCATATGTAAAATTCTGCTTTCTGGAATGTTAAAAATACATATCTGACAAATTATTGCTCCTGAACCTCATACCTTGTGAATTTTTTGTGAATTTATAATTGTTCAGCCAGTTTTTCCATTATGAAAGACACAAACATCTTCATCTATATTTCTGACATAATATGATCTTGACAAATCATCTAGCAACTTTTTCAAATATTAGGCATGTTTCTTTCTGAGTAAAGGTTCTTAACATTGATTTCCTTAGAGGATTCCTTTTTTCTAAAATAATTAAAAATATTCTTCTTCCTTTAAATGCAAATGTCATATATAGGGCAGCGAAGAAATTAGCAAGCTCAAGCCCCTTATTGTTAATTGGCTTCAGTCCTGGCTTTAGTTCTGGTAACACACTAAGAGAGCTTTTACAAGCACAGTGCTCTCCCTTAGAAGTTGAAATTCCACATGAAAGGTAAAGCAAAGTATGATAATTGTTTTTTCTTAGGATTTAAAACTCCATAAAAAAGGATAACTGTAGATTAGATGGAGAAATCAGAGTTTATATGAAGCCTATCAAGGGAACATTATTTTCTTCTGATAAAACAGAACCATTTTTACATATTCATCTCAATTTTCTCCTAATTCATTTCATTTGCTCTATTCTCTGATTTTTAGTCAAACCAATGAGTTCTGAATTACATCTGACCTTCAGTGTAGTTATTTTTTGAACTGTCAGGAAGACTATGATTTTGACAGTAATCAGAGTAACTTTTCTCAATCTGAAGTGTCTTCTATTATTATGTGATAAATGCTGCCTGTCTTGTGCACTGCACCATATGTTTCTAATCTAATTCACTTTCTGAAGGTAGAAGAACAACTTTGCATGCCATTATATAAGTAGATACCACTATCTTTACAGCCACCTATAAAACAGACAGATCAATAATATTTCTAATAGTGAGAACATATGTCTAATAGGATTATGAAAGTGATTATGAATTTATGTGTAAATAGGTATTTTGAAATATCATATAAATATAAAAAACAGACTTAAGTGTAAGCAAAGACTATATTTTCATTCCCAGCCACCCAGACCCAAATAAATCACATAGAAATTATATTAATTACAACACTGTGTGGCCAATAGCTTAGGCATATTCTTAGCTAGTTCATACATATTAAAATAACCCATTTCTAACAATCTGTGTATCAACACAGGACTGTGGCCTACTGGTAATGTTTCAGCCTCTTTG
The DNA here is from genome assembly GCF_000317375.1 of Microtus ochrogaster. NCBI lineage: Eukaryota > Metazoa > Chordata > Mammalia > Rodentia > Cricetidae > Microtus > Microtus ochrogaster. The sequence continues at coordinate 96,465,749 of NC_022009.1, read as the reverse complement.
TCCTTTGGCTGGCAGTTACATGGCATCTCCCTAATTCTGCCTTCTTTCTCCCGGCATTCAGTTTAGATTTCCTATCGGGCTCTATTCTTACCCTCCATAGGTCAGAGCAGCTTTTATTTTAACCAATGATAATAAAACATATTCACAGCAAACAAAGGGGAAAACCACACCATCTCTCCTTT
>NC_022009.1:96454564-96465132 GCF_000317375.1 Microtus ochrogaster | reverse complement strand
AAGGACATTGAGCCTATAATTAGTGATCCTAGAGAAGCTAAATAAGGAGAACCCAAAGAAAAACATATAGACATCCTCCTGAATATTAACCTTCAGCAAGTGATGAAAGGAGACAGAGACAGAGACCCACATTGGAGCACAGCACCATCTCTCCTTTTAATCTAAATAAAAAGGAAGGTTTTTAACTTTAACATAGCAAAATTATATGTAACAAAACAATTGTCAAAGAAGAATTACACTTACAATATTTAGTCTATTTGTATCTGGAAAGTTCCATATCTAATATACCTTTTATTATAATAAAGGAAAGCTATAACTTCTACCATCAATCTTCAATTCCATCAAAGATCCCAGAAAGATATAATATTATCAAAGTAAACAAGAGGTGCATTGTAAGCAACATTCAAAATCTAGAATTGACAGAGACATCTTACTGTCTTGGACAGCCACCCAAAGTTCTTCTGTCATATTGGGGCATCTGTCTTCAGCCAATAGGCCTATAGTATCCGGCAGACTTTTCCATGGAGCAGGAAATTTGAAAGACCATTTCATCTGTATTGTCAGTTTGCTAGTTACTTTCTACTGTATCCTGCATAATGTTTGCAAGACTCTGTCATGAAGCAGGGACCCTGAAGGACTATCTCACCTTCTTTTGGCAGGTTCAGCAGTCATGTTTCTATGTGTCCTGCATGTACAATACCATCAAACAGCCCAGGTTCTTACCCAAATTGCTAGCCTTGTCACATTGAAGGCAAATTCCATAACGAGATTTTTCAATGCCTATCAACCCCTCCAAGTAATTGGGGCCACCAGAAGCAGACATGTCTCATAGGTGAGAAAAATATAACTTATAAAACATTTTAAATGCCATATTCTCTAGGTCTTTGAAAGATTGGGATAATAACTCTCCATCTGAAATATATTCATCAGTGTGACTTTGGGACAAGGCCAGTTCAGGCGCCCTCTCCTCTACTGCCCAAAGACCTAGCTGGGGTCATCTCCATAGACACCTGGGATCCCCTCTAGAGCCAAGTCTCTTGCCAAACCTAAAAAGGGTCCCTTAATTAAGATATCTTCTTCCCTGCTCCCATATCCACACTTCCTCCATCTCAACCATCCCACTCCCCCAAGCTCTCCCCAACCCTTCCCTTCACCCTTCTTTGTGTAGCAATCTGGTTAGACATCTATAATTCTGACCTTGTGCATAGCTGTAAAGTTTTTAACTTACGACCTATTTACAAAAAGCCTTTAATCAAGTTTGTATTTGCTTTGAGTGAGCTAATATTGTTCAGTTAGATTAAACAAAAGAACAAAGCAGTCTTTTAAGTGTCTACAGTCCATGTGGGACAAATACAATACATTTAATTATGAAGCACACACCAGTATATATTCTATACATCAAAATTATATAACTAAGTAAAAGTTTATCTTCCTGATCTTTCACAGATGTATGTTCTCATAACATTGAGAGGTAATCATGAGATTACATATATACATTGCGTGAAAATGCATGTTAATGGGAGATATAGCTGTTATTTCACAAGTCAAATTACAGTTGAAAGCAGCAGTTTTCAGAGTCAGTGGTCTGCAATGCTTGCTCACAGGGTACCTTGTCAGGAAATACTTTGTCTGGTGGGTTGACATCTGAATTATCAATTATTATAAGCTGTAATTGCATCATGGTCTACAATAGCTCAAGACAACTGCTCCTGACACCAAAGGTCACCTAAGGAAAAAAATTGCAAGATTTCACTAAAATTCTAAGTGAACAATATTCAGAAATAGTTGAAAAGGGGAATGCAATTCACAAATAATGAGATTAGATCACAAAGTACGAATTATTGTACCTAATATTTAAGATATCATGGAGAAAGAAAATTCTATGATCTCTGGCAATCCTAGGGCAATGTAGAATTATAGAGGGATATTTCTTAATTCAGAATACATTATGGACATACAGGAAATCAAAGGACTAAATCTTTCACTTATAATCCATAAATATTATTTTCTCAAATAATTTATATAAAATCATGAATCAAAACAGTTCATTAGAAGTTATTATCTTTTTTGAGACTCTACCAGATGCTAAATTCTAGTGAGTGTGTAAGACAAGGTCACTGTACCTGATTATCTGGAATAACTGTGAGCAATACCAAAAGGTTGAAATCACTTGAGTTAAGGTACTCTGAGTAGCTCTGGATTTACAGTTAAATAATTCTTTTTGGTCAGCATGTCCATCTCTGCTACTAGAGCTCAGAGATCCAGTGTATATAATTTTCATGGTGTTAAGTTATCCGTTATGTGTAGTAAGACTGTTCCCTAAAATACTGGATCCTGTTGGCACCCTGTTGTTGAAGAAGGAGAGAGATTAAATCCATATGGCTTCTACAATACATTCCGCACCGCTGCTGAGCCATGCTAAACAACACCTCATAGTCTAGATGCAAATCAACCCCACCAGATGTTTTTGTTCATCAGTAAATTGGTGTGTGGGTGTAGAACATGTGATCCTCAGAACTCAAAGAGATTTTTGTTGTTGTTGTTGTTCTTAGTGGCAGAAATGTCAGTGGTACAATTTGTGATTTGGAAATGTGACTTCCAGGTGTTCATTTCTAATGTACAGTTTACTAAAACATATGCTAATTTTTCTGGTCACCTGAAACATGTTTCTCTCTCCAAGCATGCACATGTTAGTCTTCATGTCAACACAGCAGTAAATTTGTCACTTCAGTGATGTAAGAATGATAGAGTCATTTGACTGGGTGGTGGAAAATGTCTTTTGTCTACAGTTCTCACAGTCAAATACCTGTATAGAAACTAAGCACATAATCTATTGAAACCTATACAAATATGGGAAAAAATTTGGATCTCTAGTTTTACATTGATTTTAAAGAACAAATTTTCCAGAAGATGGCATAGAAACAATGTGGGTCACATTAATCTGAAGAAGACTCCATAATTAGCAAGCAGCTCAAGCTAGAGCTACTACTTCAGTGTGTATGTCTCTTGTCTTATCGCAGTGTAAGAAATTTTCTTTGTGATTGGATAATCTACTAAATAACTAGACAACAGGAAGGATATTCTTTTGTGACTCTGTTAAAATGCAAAGAGTAACACAAATCTATCCCTCCTTTAAGAAAATAATCTTATTTTTCATTATCTTATTTCTGACTTTTGACTGATATTTTTGTCCTGTCTATAAACACATTTGTTCCACAGTGAGGGGCTTAAATATAGCATGTGTGATATAGTAGCAATTTCTAAAAACTCTGATAACTGGTACTACAGCTATTGTATGTGTTGTATCATCTGTAAGCCACAGTTAGCTTATAAAATTACTGTTTTTAATTTATCATTACAAGATTTAAAGGAAGCATCATCAGAACGTTTCAGGTCCTGGTTCGTTGTGAACCAAGCATCTACCAGAAGACTCTTGCTCAGATCAGCATACCACAGAAATCTTTGCACATCTATGCTTACTTAGTTGTTGAGGGGAAAAAAAGGAATTCTGAAATTTTCTGAAAAGCAAAATTAAGAAGACTATAAGGTTAAACAAAATTAGACACAACCAATACATTAGTTATATTTCTTATTACACTGAGAAAATACCAGACAGAAGCAACTTCCGAAAGGAAGAATATTGTGATTCAGAGTTTGAGATTACAGTCCATCATATCAACAGATGCTTGAATAAGTTTGCCAAATTACATCTGCAGTCAGGAAGCAGGGAAAGGGGTATTCTGGGTCTTAGCATCCTTCCTCCATTAAAAGAAGTCTAGGATGGCAGAACAGAGGTGGCCACATTTGTGACTGTATTACCACTTCTTTTAACCCAGTGTAGAAAATCTCTTGAAGTCATGCAGAGAATCTTTCCCTTGCAATTTTAGAATCTGCTAAGATGAATATTAGCCATCATAATCAGAATGGTATCGTCACCTAATTTTTTCAAGCGTAAAACCCTATACATTTTTGTATGTATATATATACAAAATATATGAAATAAATGTAAAAAATAAAATATAGAAGAATAGGAAGGGACATAAAAAAAGAGGGGAAGAGATAACGAGAGAAGGTGATCAAAGATTTCTTACTTTAATGCAGTATATGGACTGTTTGAAGAGTAAAAGCAGATAAGGAAGAGGAAGTGATGGAAGCTGGATATGGAAAATTATACAATGTATAGAAAATGAATCATGAGCACAGAATAAGAAGAAAGCATATTATTCCTGAAGTACATGGCATATAATTATGGAAAATTGACAATGTAAAATATTTGATGCATCATTAGTAGCAGTTTTTAAGAATAAAATATATTGCTGACTGTAGCAGCTACTCTGAAAATCATCTTTGTTGAGTTTAGGCTTTTTACTAACTGTCCTGTCAAGTGGCCTTACCTGCCCTATGCATTTTGTACACTTCAGCAGTGCTACCACACAGTGGACCCTGAACACCTCCTCTTGAGTTTTCACCTTAACTTCCATAGAGACTCACTGTGAGAAGTTCGTTTTCACTGGTCTCATGACACTTCCAAAACTCTCTTGTATATGGTCTTCAAAGCATCAATAAAAGGAAACACCTTGCAATCAAATAGCATAAGATCCTTGGTATCTCTGAATGGTTTATATTAGTTAAATAATGTTTTGAAGTTCTTTGACAATTTACCCAAATCCAGTACCTGCAAAATTACTATATGCTTCCCTTAGTAGTATTACTATAAGAAAAGTAATAAACAATGCAGAATGTCAGGTCTCTGATTTAGCAAATAAGGTGAAATTATGTAATATTATTTTAGTGAGTTTTGTCTTGCTCAGACCAGCAATTTAATAAAAATACAGCAAATGAAAATAAAAAATGGAATTGAGATTGACAGCTCAGAATGTTGAAAAGCTCACAGGTGAACATTAAAGCTGACATACTTACAATTTCATAGTTCCCTTCATTGATTAGTGTTTAGTTATAGCACTACCATACAAATATTTATAAATATCGTGTTTAATCTTAACAAATTTGTAACCAATAATCTATTTTTTTATTTTAATTTTTGAAAAGGAAGAAAAAAAAACAAGTTTCCGCCTCCTCCCAGCCTCCCATTTCCCTCCCCCTCCTCCCACCTCCCACCGTTGTCCCCCTCCTCCCACCCTTCTCCCCCTCCCTGCACTCCTCTCCCCCTCCCTCTCCAGTCCAAAGAGCAGTCAGGGTGCCCTGCCCTGTGTTAAGTCTTAGGTCCTCCCCCTCCGTCCATATCTTGGAAGGTGAACATCCAAACTGGCTAGGCTCCCACAAAGCCAGCAATAATAATCTATTTTTTAATAAATAAAATTATTGTTTAGCTGTTTGAACAATTAATGACATGGTTAATTTGCAAGGTACTTTTTAAAAAATTCTGTTAGTTTATGATTTTAATTTTTATTCTTGTAAAATTGGCTTCGTAGTGTCTTTATTTTTCTGTAACCAAACCTGTAGTTTTAACATGAGTTCAGAAGAATTTTGAGACATTATAGGCTACAGGTAAATTCATTTTTAAAATGAAACTTGTTCGACTTCTTCAGTGTTTTCTGTCATGGTGTATGTATCCTCAATTTTAAATACTAGTTAGGCAGTTTTTCTAAATTTGTTCAAACTTTGCTTCACAGTGACCATTGCAGGGTTTCAAGTTCACTTGATACTGCTTTTGCTATTATTATTCTGTTTAATTAAAATGATTATTAGAAATTCATTGTTTCATTCCACCACTGGAATTCCCAGCAGGCTTCTAACTACTATTTTTTATAGACATCTTCCCATTTACGAATATATGACTTTTTTTCTTTGCACACTTTTAAGACAAAAAAAAAAGATCTTTAAGAACTCTTTTACATCAACAAAGATTTTTACACAAAAAAGGTAATGTGTTTCAAGGATTAGTTATTCTTGGGAGAAGGGTGAAGATGTATCATAGCTCCCTTGGAACTTCAAATCATTTTATTGTTTGTGTTGTTATTCTATATTAAATAACTTTCCATCAATTCAACACTTCCTTGTTCTCATAAAAATTCAAACGTTCTTTGTGGATGAACACAAATTGCTTCCGGGCTATTCATAGCTGCTTCCTTCATTAGTACAAATAATTGTTAGCTAAAATTCACATTATAGAATTAATTAACACTAAGCCTTTTGGAACACTGTACAGTTTTCTGAGTAAACTGAAAATGCTGTGTAATTCAGTCAATTTATACTTTTATAAAAAGGAGATCTAAAAATTAATATGTGGATCAACTTAAAAACATAAAACATAATATTTGGCACAAAATTTTAACTAAAATTAGATCCTAGCAAATATACGCTTCTAGTATATAAGACACAGAAATTAAGAATAATTAGTTTTGCAACTTTGTGTTTTGGACACAAAGTCTAGTTCTTTGTGAAGATTTTTATTATCCGTCTAAAATAAATGACTGCTTTAGATTTTAATCTGTTTTAACTTTTACACACGTATATTATCATATTTCTTTCCTAAGTCTGAATGTACATGGGTGTTTTTATAAATATACGCAAATACATGATTCAAATGTGATATATTTTTTAATGTGTCTGTACTTTGTTCATGTCTCTTCCCTGTAAGAAGCATGTGTTTTGTTTGGCCAAGTTTTCCTTGCTCTAAGCAGATGATTGTTTAATTGCAGTTAGTAAATATATATGTCTGAAATTTCATCTATCCAAGATTTTCTTTCTATAATGTGGTGGTTTGAATAAAAATAGGCCCCATAGACTCATTTAAGTGGCACTATTAGTGGCTCTAGTCTTGCTGGAGTTCGTGAGGCCTTGTTGGATTAGGTGCAGCCTTGTTGGAGAAGTTGTGACCTTGTTGGAGAAAGTGTAGACTTGTTGGAGAAAGTTTGTCAATGGGAGTGTGCTTTAGATTTCAGAATCTCAAGCCAGAACCAGTCTCTCTCTCTCTCTGTCTCTCTCTCTCTCTCTCTTTCTCTCTCGCCAATCCATATGTAGAACTTTTGGTTTCTTCTCCAGCACCATGTATGCCTGTATTCCATCGTGTTTCCAGACATGTTGATAATGGATTAAACATCAAACCCGTAAGCCAGCCCTAATTAAATGTTTTTCCTTATAAGAGTTGCCATGGTAATGGTATCACTTTACAGCAATAGAAACCATAACTAAGCTGGGCGGCGTGGTGCATGCCTTTAATCCTAGCATTTGTGAGGTAGAGGCAGGTGGATCTCTATGAGTCCAAGGACATCCCGGTGTACAAGAGCTAGTTCCAGGACATCCCAAAGCTACAGAGAAAACCTGTCTCAAAATACCAAAAAATAAAAGAAACAAATGCAAAAGAAATTCTAACTAAGACACATAGGATCTCCTATATTTCAACAAATAGTTTTCTACAACTAAAACTATTGTCAATCCGATTTCAGAGGCATATGCATTAAAACTTTAGAAAGTTTATAATTTTATTCAAAATGTTATGCCTATGGCAGAACATGAAGATGCTGGTTTCCTAAGGCAATTTATTTTTAGTGACAGTAATTTAGATGTGTAAGAACACTACCTTGTAAAGATAGAGAGCAGTTCAAGATGAAGCACACAAATGTCTATTCTGACCTCACCTGTCGTCATGGCATTTAATTTGGCTATATTCTTAACGTCTTATATTATTAGTTTATTTTGATGTGTTGGCATGAAAACATGGATATTATTTAGCAGTATATTTTTGCTTAATAGCAAGACAGATTTGTACATATCAATAGAATTAACTTATACTCCATATTTTCTTTGTCAGTGTTTGAAGTCCAAATTCTCAAACCCAAAGAAGATAATTATTTAAAGTTCTACATTAACAATGACATCACGCAATGATTTCAATGTATTGAGTCATTACATTATTTGCATATGTACTGTGGTCCTGTTTAAGTGTACTGTAAACAAATATACATTTATAAACATTTCTTATCAGTGTGACTATGTATAAGTACACTTAAGGATATAAGACAAATGCATATGCTTCCTACTTGAGGTTAAACAGTGAAATGTTATGCAGTCTTACATATTACCCGGCACATACATTTTAAATGACCTTGACTTTCATTTAAATGGTGTATTCCAAACTAGAATTATAATTTCTCTATAATGAATAAAAGACTCTTAATTGTAAAATCCAGTGTGCTTTTCTTATTAAAGATTCCATAATATGACAAAATTATTCCTAGTCATTTCAACCTTTAAAGATAATAAATCTAATAATTTATTTAAATAAACATCTGAAGAAAATACTTCCGATATGTTTGTTTTCATTTACATATACATTATTCTCTTCCCAAATGGCTGATTTCCTAAAAATGAGCAACAAATATCAATAACAAAGTAAAAACATACAATGTTATAGTCCATATTCAGGGAGAGCTCACTATAGCCAAAGTAGATTTTCTATTTAGAGATTAGAGGTTTGCATTTAGAAACACAGCAATTTAGTGTAATATATTCCATGAATATGTAATTTTCACCAGGTCAGTCTCTTCTTTTTCCTTCTCTCTACAATGCTCAAATGAGCTCTTTGCTTTCTGTTTTGCATCAAAGACAAATTACTTCTTTTCTCAACCCAGAAACAGAGGAAATATAATGAAACTCAATGTCATTTAGTCAGGCACCAGATAATAACAATAGGGTCACTCCAACAAGGTTTACAAGTTTTTCAGAACAGATAAATCACACCCACCTTGTCCCATTCTTGGTTTGGAGTCGTATGGCAAGTTATGAAATTACAAAGAAGTGTTAACCAGATAACTTTTATAAACATCTACGGAGGGAATTCTCGAAATTATTTTGGTTTGTTCACTCTTTCCCTACATAAGTAGGGAAAATTAAATATGGGTAGTAGTTGATTTTCATAAATTAGTATATTAAAAGAGTATATCTAGGTCACTGAGATTTTGAATTTAGAACTTTATGAGGAATTCTCTTTTTTTTAAAAAAAAAAAGCACTGGCAGACCTTTTATACTACATACTTACTATGAATATATTTGGAAGTTCCAAATACTTTCTGGTATGCCCCTTGTTTCGTTTCCTTGAGTGTTCCATGATCTTTTAATTACAGCTAACAATGTTGATTGAATTGGATCAATCGTAATTATATTTTTAGACTTTTGTTCTGCAAGTTTATGTGTATGTTTTTCTCTAAGTCATCCGAGGCTCTGATTTCTTTAGACATTTATGTATGAAAGTGTGGCTGGCCAAATTTAGGAATACGTGGCCTATTTAAGTACTTACCTCAGACAACGTTCTTGTATTAAATTAAACTTTTCAAACAAAACTCTTTGTAAAGTAACTATTCCTCAATAAGTAACACAAGTTGGACTATTAGTTGCTTTGATTGGCTCCTGAAGGTTTTGTTTATATTATTTTAGAAAAATCCCTGGCTCATATTCTGATAATAGAGAAGTAGGTACTTATTTTCAATTCTCAAGCAAGTTTCTTCTAATTAACCCTTAAATAAGCTACCTATTTCTGGCAATAGTTTTTTTTTCTATTTTGTTCATTGTACAGCGTTTAAGTAATCAGCCTCTGTACATGTTATACTTTTACTTCTTTAATTTGATATTTTTGCACTACTTTGTGTGTATGTACTGATCAGTGTGTTCCCTCCCCACTTCTCCAATATTTTCCTTTGTGACATCTCTATTTGCAATGCATTACAAACTAGTTCTTTGAGAATTTACTGCAGTGTATTTGGATCATATTAACACTCGGAAATATTCCCCAATACACTCCTTTTCTCTGCCCACAGAAATTGTCTTATTTAAAAATACCCTCAAAATAAATTTTCTGCTGTCCAAATAGATAATCTTCTATTGAGGGTTTGTCCACTTACCAGGGACCAGCCCCCCCCCCCTCTGTCTCTCTCTCTGTCTCTCATCACATCAGCTATCAATTATCAGTATTACACAGTACAACTTGTCTCTCCTTTCTGGGATTTGCTCTGGCTTGAGATTTCTCAGGTTTTACATGTACTGTTACTTCATATGTTTACCTTGCTTTCTGTATTGATTTTCTATTTTCTTTCTGCCCTTCTTTACAATAATCTCTGAGCCTTTAGAATAGATGTATGGTATTTATGTCCCCTTAGGGCTGAGTTTTCTTCAGTCTTTTATTATCTGTTTCTTGGCCAGTTGAGTTACTGCTTTAATCATACTCTAATTTCTTTATGTGATACTATATTTCTTTCTTCTTGCTGAAACCTGATACACACTTTATAAAAGTGTGAGAATTTAATCACAGTATTTATCTGTGTCAAATTTGATATTCCAGTGTTTCTTACATCAACTATACTAAGTTACAAAAAAGAAAGTTATGATATTAAACATTAATGCTAAGGAAGATAATATACACAACTAAGTTGATTCTATGAAACATGCACAATGTTTTTTTAATGTGTATTAGTCACTTGTCAACTAAATATTCATATTTAGGAAAAGTAATGTCAAGAATATAATGTTGACTATTACAAATAGTACTGCTATGAACATAGTTGAACAAATGCTCTTGTCGTTTGATAGGGCATCTCTTGGGTATATTCCCA
>NC_022009.1:96428903-96453504 GCF_000317375.1 Microtus ochrogaster | reverse complement strand
GAGGTGGAAACTTGTTTTTTTTTTTCCTTTTCTCAATAAAATAAAAAAAATAAAAAAAATAAAAAGAATATAATGTTGAAAGAGAGAAAAACATGCTTTTAATAGTAAGGTCAAATTATTCTTAATATTATCCTAGAATCTGCCACTTACCAAAACACTGGGGACATTAAACATTACTTTTTCTTTATTTATTATCTCTTTCTCTCTCTCTCTCTTCCTTTTCTCTCTCTTTGTCTTTCTATAATTGTTCTATCTATCATCTATGTCTATCTATCTGTCTGTCTGTCTGTCTATCATCTATCTATTTATTTTTGATCATAGAGATATTAATAAATATCTCATTATTGTTACTATTCACATTCTACTCAGAAGGAAATTAGACTATTAAGAATTTAAATTAGCTATCAAAGATCATGCAACTAATTTACAGTATAGCATGGCTTTCACAAGATCCAAGTGTAACATAGTGCCCACAAAGTTTCCCACAATATAGCTAAGCATTTTCTCTCATCCTTTAGTCATAATGGAACATATAAAGTTAGTGATACCTCTTATGTTATTTAAAAATTAATAAATACAGCAACACAGTTGTAGAATGACTGTATTTGCACCATAATATCACAAAGATTCAAAAGACTACAGGACAATATTATCATACTTATGTGGGAAACAGCATGGCCAAACACAAATATGAGCTCAAATATTACATAAACACAAAAGCAGCAGGAGAATAATACCAAGCAACGAGCTGGAAGTAACTCAGATACACCAGTCAAATTGGCCAGCTTGTGATAGTTGGATGTATCTCTCTATACTCAGAGTACAAAATGATGGCTTCCAACTAATTAGAACTTTCGTTAGGCACGTATAGTCACAGATTCACATCTGGAAACCTACTCTCTTTAAATAATTATGGTGCTTTATACTACCTTATTTTTATTTCTCATTGTTCTAGTTTTTCCTTTCAGCTGGTCCCTAAATCAAGGGAGGAAAAAAATCACTCATTGTTACAAAGTAATTTGGTGATGAATAGTTTCTTAAAGTATAGTGATTCTTTTGTTAGATGAACAGTGGCACTCAAAGTTGTGTCTAAGTGTTAATTCTCAATGCTCCTCAATATACTATTTCACATATCAAGAAAAGACAGTTCATGGATATTTTAATTACAAATTCTGAGAGGTGCAGTTAATCCTGGATTATCTGTATCACCCAGTTAGATTCCAGGCACCATAAAACAGAACTTCTCCTGAGAGTCTTTCCTATCTGTACTTGAAAGGAAAATGACCTGCGGATGAATTGTGCTGACTCCATGAGGCTCAGAAAAGACTAGGAGCCAAGGGTTGCACATGGCCACTAGAATTTCAAGAAGCTCAGGGAACACAGTTCCTCCTGAAATCACAAGAAATGTAATCTGACTAATGCTTTGACTTTACCCAAGTGAGGATCTCCTAAATCTTCCTACCTATAGAAGTCAAAAAAAGTAAATTTGATGTTAAATAAGCCACTAAATTTATCGTAGTGACATTGTAGCACAGAAATGAAAATTCAATACTACTGCAATGATAATTTTTCCTAACAAATATTTATATACAGATTTATTTTCACTTATTATATCTAAATTATACAAGTCTTTGACATACATTCAAAACTTAAGGCATACAATGTCTCTTTAGCTTTTTCCCTATGAACAGAATCAACTTGACATTTGACATTACCAACTGATTTTTCTCCCTAGGGTATAGTAAGACAGTCATTTGTAATGTTGATATACATCGTCCTATCTGCTTATCAGTTGATCTACTCAGCGTTCCTTCATGGTGTAGGAAGTCCTTCTGTCTATGTGTTGCTGTTATTAGTTAATGATTAAATAAACTGTTTTTGGCCAATGGCTTAACAAAAGATAGCCAGGCTAAAAGATATATATATGATAGATGATAGATAGATGATAGATGATAGATGATAGATAGATAGATAGATAGATAGATAGATAGATAGATAGATAGATGGATAGATAGATAGAAAGAGAGAGAGAAAGTAGCCAGAGTCAGAGAGAGGCCATGCAGCCACTAGAGGGGAAAGATGCAAGCTATTGGTAGGCCATAAGCCTCGTGGTAAAATTTAAAATAATAAAAATGAGTTAATTCTAAATGTAAGAGCTTCCTATCAATACACTTACGTGATTGGCCAAGCAATAATTTAATGAATACTGTTTTTGTGTGATTATTTCAGGATCAACATTGACATTTGTCAAATTCTTAGATAATATATTAATATTAGCCTAACCAAACTATAGATGTGATCCTTTGTAGTTTAAACATTTTCACTTCAGTGAAAGGGTCAAGTTGAGGCACACAGTTTGAGCCTAAAGTATGATTGTGAGCCCAAACAAGTGTGATTTCCCAGGAATTAGGAATCCAAATGAACCAGAGTGAAATTTCAGAAATTGTGTGTTCTGCTATGCAGACTGAGCAAAAGTAAAAGAGGATGCTTTCAATATGTTGGAGAACACCACTGCATTTATTGGTAAGTAATATCAAAGTATGGTACTGGTAGTTAATAAACCAACTTTCACATTGTTCTTCTGAGTAAGAATGGTGATAGGTAGGAGTAATCCTCTCCCTCCAAGCACCACACTGGCAGTACATAGAGAAGAAGTTAGTCATAATTGTGAAAAGTTGAAGGTTACCACATAATGAAATTGTGGAACCCAAAGATGCTCATTTTTTCACAATTGATTTCTGCCTTGTCAGAAAGAATTTGGTGGAACTGCTATTTATAGCTTTAATAGAATTATATCCTGCATCTAAATAATCCCGTTTGTAAACCATATATGTCTTTTTTTTTTTTTTAGGTTTGGGTACATTAAGGGGCTCTCTCACTTTCTCTGCTTAAATGACATGACTGTCATTTCTGGTCCATAAATGCCATCACGGTTCCTGACTATCACGATGGTCCCTGCTGTCCATACCAAATGTTATCAAGGACTTTGTAGATTAACTAGCTCTTCTTCATCTGCTGCTAGATTAAAACATAGCCCCTTTGTTTCTTTTTCCTCAAAAATCCTCTATTGTACTTCTTTCCCAACTCCTTCCAACTCATGAAATTTCTTTTTTTGTAATTGTTGTCATATGCATATATGTATGTACACATATATTCTTAAATTTTATCTCTTTGGTTCATATAATGTTACTCGTATCTATGTGTGTTTTTGCTGCTAATCCATTGGGACTGGATACCAATTATAGTACTCTTCTATAGGGAAGGAAATCTCTCCTGTTCCTAGTTTTCGGGCCTGTCAATGGAAACCTAACTACTCAGTACTAGTAAAGTCATGATTATCAGAGAAGAATCTGTATCCAGTAATTTACTTAACCAGTATCATCCCTACTAACAAGCTATAAAGGCCTGTCATTATAGCCACAGAAAAGTGAAGTCTTCAGCCCTGATCTTTGCAATGAAAATGTCCCTTTGCAAATATGGAACCCAGTACAATAAGCAAATCACAGTTGTGAATCCCAGTCCCAGTGGACACACCTACAATGTCACATCTGAAACTCAGGGACCATTGTAGATGCAGTGCCAGAAAATATTGTAAGAAACATATTATCAGGCAGTTTGCTATGAGCTTGTGTCTTCCAGTAATATATGAAGCTACAACCACAAAGTTTGATCAACATGTCTACTCTCATGTGATCTGAATAAGAATGATATCAATGAAGAAGCCAAACTAGAGGGGGGAAATTCCATGATGCCTACAGACTTTGAGCTTCGTTATATGACTTTGTTTTCTTTAGAAGGCAGTATTCCCTCAATGTCTATCTGTCATAGGCTATCTAATGTACATATTTAAATATTTTTATTTAAACTATATCAGAATTTATCTAAATAAACCATTACATGCAAGTTAAAATTATTATGTGTGCGCTCCTGGAACCATATTTTTTTGCTATCATTTTTTAATGATATCATTTTTCAATTATATTTTTTGCTAGGTCAAAAAATTGACAACAACAATAAGTTGCCATTATTGCTTTGTATTAGATTATTCATTCTGTGGGTGTTTATAGCTTTAGAAAGAAATAAATTAAAACATATATTCAGAAAAATATTCAGAAATAGTCTTCAAATATTATAAATAACAAAGCTTTTAAAGATCACATTTAGTATAATGCAAACTCACATTCAATCACAAAATTAATCCATGGGCAGTATCTATTAAAGGTTACCACTACCAAGTAGGACTGTAGTATTCAGTCTCTTTTCAATAACTTAAAATATTGTTTCTGATCTTGGCTGGTCTGTCATTCATTCATTCTCTTTTTTTTTTTTTTGTCCTTTGTATTTTACTTTCACTGAAAATAGATTTTTTTTCATAAAATATGTTCTGATTACAGTTTTTCCTTCCCTAACTCCTCCAAGATCCTGCTCATTTCCCTTCCACATGCTTTCTGTCTCTAGTTCGAAAACAAATAGGCTCAAGGGTAAAATAATAGCATAAGATAAAACAATGGCAGACAAAGCAGAATAGGGCAATACAAACAGAAGAAAAACCATGGGACATCAGGATGATCATCAAGGGCTAGAGCACCAACTATGCTATGAGCCAGAGAGGGCAGCAGACACCAAGGAGTAGAATACCCACCCCAAAAAACAAGTCCAGACTGACTTTTTCATTTACAAGTTTGTGTGCGCGTGCGCGTGTGTGTGTGTGTGTGTGTGTGTGTGTGTGTGTGTGTGTTCTCCATAGCAAAGCTTGCTGACTCGGTGACTTTAAGTAATCAGTGAATTAACACAATTAAGAACTTATTTTTAATCCTCAACTATCGAGAATCATTAGAGCCAGATACTGAAGATAGAGTGAGACAAAATTAAAGTAGATATCAGATTTCTTATGACTGGATTTATAATAGAAAAATAGATTCAAATATATCTCATTTTCTAATTATAAATGGCACCAAAATAAATACAATGTGGCAGAGTAAATTAATCTGCCTAGTATCAAATGATTTCTGCTATTTACCACCAATAAAGAAACATGCACACGCACACACGCACAGCAAGGAATAGTGAAAATTCAAAACCCATCCAGATTAAATTGCTTTTATATTGATGTCATCTCCAGGGATGTTTTGGGGATTGGAATTCTTGCTTTGATCACCCTGACATTATTGTTCATTGGAAGGTACATGAGAAATTGCTCATCAAACACATAAAGTTTTTGATAAGATTGGAATGTAAAACCAATCCCTGGGGCTTGTCTTAATTCTCCAGCAATTTCATAGCTAGGGTTTAAATTTAAGTCCTATCAAAGCTTAAATAAGAATTGTTTTCAGACTTCTTAAACAGTGAATAGGAAAAAAAATGTTTCTATGCTTTACTGGGATTGTTGGAACATTCAGATTTCTGGAAGTATCGTAATTTTTATATATGCATGATTTTTGTTAAAGACTTACATTTATATAAACTGTATAACTTAATTGAATTAAATAAAAATATATGTTTCATTCTTTAAAATAGAAGGCTAAAGCAATGGTGATAAGAAAGTAACTGGTTTTTCTGGAAACATGAAAATGATTTGTTGCCTCAAACCTCTGAAATTAACTTTCAATCATTACTTCAACAACTATTTGTCAATATGTGCTAGATAAAATATTGTTATGGTTTACATCAATTATGGCTTTATAACATAACATATTGTTATGTGTTTATGGGATAAACACATTGGAAGAAAAAATATAGAGAACAATGTCTCCAAAATATTTTACTTTATGCTTAAACTGAATGAAATGAAGTAGTAAGACAATCAAGGGTAGCACTTTACAGTGAGAGATAGACTCATGATGTGTGAAAATAAGCGAAGCAAGTCAGCTGGGTATGTATTATTTAATGGAGCCAGGGAAAGTGTTGGCCTTACCAGACCTCTGATATACAGTGTTGGGAAGGATTGATCTATTTGCTTACAAATGCACAACCGAGTTATAAGGAATAACTTTTCTCAATATGCTAAGAATTTCATTATTTTTGTACTTTAAAGGAATCACTGTAAGAGCTATAGATGTTCTCTGTGAGAGTTCAAAGATTCTTCGGAGGCTACTGCCATGTCCAGAGGAGAGGGAACACCATTGTGAGAAATGGTGGTTTTGTTGGAGAAACCTGACATACTAGTTGAAAAGGAAAAAGCTTTGTTTGAAAAGATCTAGAATTTCCTACTCTTTATATTCTGACCACCACCTAATAAACAAAGCTTCATCAGCTGCGTTGAGAAATAGCACCTTTTAGAATTCCTTCTTCTGAATAACCAATTAAATTGAATAGCTTCACCTGGAATATGGTTTTTAATCTATCAGAAGTAGCTCACTATTTTATTTTCATGCCCCCACTTAAAGATACTTACACATAAATAATAACTTTCAGAATTCTCCAATCAAAACATTTTTAGAGGTTGTCATGTGGACGTTCATAAAGTTTCTTAGTGTTCCAGAAATAATCACATTTAAATACACAGAGAGACCATGGCTTACTTCTATCTCTCAATCTAGACCCAAAGCCAGACAGTTATATGACTAGAAATATCAGATAGAGTACTAATTCTTCTATGTGGCTAATTTGTTGGCTAAGTTATTTGGAAAACATTTTTTTCTTTTTTGATTTTTATTGAGCTCTACATTTTTCTCTGCCCCCCTCTCTGCCTCTCCCCTCCCCCATTCAACACTCCCCCAAGGTCCCCATGCTCCCAGTTTACTCAGGAGATCTTATCTTTTCCTACTTCCCATGTGGATTAGATCTATGTAAGTCTCTCTTAGAGTCCTCATTGTTGTCTAAGTTCTCTGGGATTCTGTTTTGTAGGTTGCTTTTCTTTGCTTTATGTTTAGAAACCACCTATGAGTGACTACATATGATAATTGTCTTTCTGTTTCTGGGTTACCTCACTCAAAACAATGTTTTCTAGCTTCATCTATTTTCCTGCAAAATTCAAGCTGTCATTTTTTTCTGATGTGTAATATTCCATTGTGTAAATTTACCACATTTTCCTTATCCATTCTTCGGTTGAGGTCATTAAGGTCATTTCCAGGTTCTGGCTACGACAATCAAAGCTGAAACTTTCTATTAACTGCCTTTTTGCTCTACTTATTAAAGGGAGATAGTTGAGTATATTCTTGTTGGGATCACATGCTATAAATGATTTATGAAACAAATGAGGTTCACATTTTTTCATGAGAGTACATAAGGGAGAAAATTTAATCAATACATGAGTATTTTATACCATAATTTTTAATATAACTTTTAATAAATTGAATTTATATATTATCAGATTACAAATCTGACACAGATCTACTTAGATTAGTATTAAGGAGCTAGTGAGCTATTTCTCTTAGAGGGCTTGATGAAAAAATGGATTTCTTGTCTTTTCAGTGTTCCAACATTACTTGTATTTTTTGGTTGGTGTTCCCTTTCCCACCTTCAAAGCAAACGTGCTGTGTTCTATTATGCCTTCCTTCCATGAGCACATCTACTTTTTAGTCACTCACACTTATAAAAACCTCTTTATAACCTCTTTAATGAGAAGGGAATGCAGGAACTGAAAAGCCATTATGGATGTGTCAGAAGATCAACCATACATAAGGAGCTTGTAATTCTCCAGAACAATGCTAGTCTCGTAGTCATAGAATGCCCTATAATTCCCAGTTTTCTAGAACATACTTCCTTGAACTTGTATGGTGTGCTTTCCACCTCAACTCCAAGGAAAATAAATGTCCCTATTAATCTAAATCAGATTCTAACTCCTCTAGTAATTATGCTTCTTCTTATTCCTGAATCAATTCGAACTAGATGTTCTATTTTTTATTTGTTCTTGTACCCTAATCTTATTATAATCCCCATGTCCCCTTTTCCTAAAATACATAGTTGAAAACCAAAACACGCATGCTAATCACACAGTGAATCATTAATTGTTTAACAGGTGAAATAATAGTCCCTTTTCTTTCTCCCATCCCCCCTCCATCCCCATGAGATCTAGCCTTCTGCTATAGGCACAGAAAACCCCTAGTTCCTCCTTTGGTCTGTTTGAAGCATTCCTCTTAACTTAGTTCCATTCTTTGTTACTCCCCAGTGACAAGAGTCTCTCTCTACCTGGGATTCACAGCCACAACACTTGAATGGAACCCAAGTAAGCTACCTCCATCCTTTTCCCCTCATTCATTTTGGTGTTATCAGAGTATTTTTAGACCTGTCACTGCGTGAACTCAGTGCTTATTCTTATCATACATCTACCCCATTTGCACTTACTTGGGCAGGGATAGGATACTACTAATTCTGCCTCTACCATCAATTATGGAGGCAGACCTGTTCCCAGCTTAAGAGATTCAGAGTCAGTCCACTGTCTTAACTTGGTAGCTTCTCAACCACCATGCCAAAATGTGCAATAATGACAAACATATTATCAGACAAATCAACCAAATTTAGGTTGGATATAAGACCCATTCCATTAGATGGGACCGTTACCTGAGATTGCTAGTTCCAGTTACTGAGAATAGACAGGTCCAGAGCCCAGGAGAATACCATTTCCTATTCTTCTGTTAAAGGAATGTAGCAATAAAACGATTTCTAATGATGTAATGCTATTACTGTCTGTTAGTGCATCATTTAACCATCATCCGAGAAGATTCTTCTTACAGTAGATGTTGGATTACAGAGGAAGCCATAACTACATAATATGCAAAATGACAGACATTGAAACATTCAACCGTGAAAGAGATGTCGTCATCAAACTCCTCCTTTCAAGACTCAGAGTTCTATATGTAAGAGGAGGTAGAAGATTTTTTAAGAGCTAGAGAGGGTGGGGGCCTTAAAGAAAGCAGTTTCTTTTAGACAGAACATTGCTGATACAGATATAAACTCCCAGTGACTGTGATAGTACTCAGTGGACCTGCACAAATTAAAAATCAGATGAAATCACACAATGGGGAATGTGAACTTGACACAAATTCCTCCCCTGTCCAAAAAACTGTTTTTAACTAGCAACCTTTAGGAAAAGAAAAAAACATTTTTTATCCAAAAGAGTGTGACAATATTTATGTTAACCAAGCACCTTCATGGCAGATTTTGAGCTCAGGAGAAGCTGGCCAATAAAAAATGGACTTCATTTTTTTTTTTTTGGTGTGTGTGTTTTATTTTGATATTTCTCTTTTTCTCCTTCGTTTTTATTTTTTAAAAGAATCTTATTTAACATCCCAATCCCAGTTACCTCTCCCTTCCTCCCCTTCTCCCACTCCTCCCTTTCTCTATCTCAAACTGTATTTCTTCCTTAGAGATGGTAAGGCCTCCCATGGGGAGTCAAAAAGTCTGTCACATCACTTAAGACAGGACCAAGTTTCTCCCCTTGTATCTAGGCTGAGCAAAGTATCATTCCATAGGGAATGATCCGCAAAGAGCCAGATGCACTAGGGTTAAATACTGATCCCACTGCTAGTGACCCCACAAACTGCCTATCACACACAAATGTCACCCACTTTCAGGGGGCCAATTCGGTCTTATGCTGGTTTCCCAGCTGTCAGTCCAGGGTCAGTGAGCTCATGCTAGCTCGAGTTAACTGTTTCTGTGGGTTTCTCCATCATGGTCTGAGCACCTTTGCTCATATTGCTCCTCTCTATGACTAGACTCAAGGAATTAAGCCCAGTACTTAGCTGTGGATCTCTGTGTCTGCTTCCATTAGTTACTGGAAGAAGGCTCTATGGCAACAATTAAGTTACTCATCAATCTAATAACAGGGGAAGAGCAGTTTAGGTAGTCTCTCCACTATTGCTTGGATTCTTAGCAGGGATCACCGTTGTGGTTTCCTGAGAGTTTTCCTAGTACCTGGTTCCTCCCTTAACCCCTCAATGGCTCCCTCTTTACGATATCTCTTTCCTTGTCCTGGCTCTCTGTTTTTCACCCAATTCCATCTTCCTGACCCCTCATATCTCCTCTCGGGTCCTCTTCTCTCCTCCCCACTCCACTACCACTTTCCCACCCTGCCCCCATTCTGCCAATTTACAAAGGAGACCTTGTATAATTCCCCTTTCTGGAGGATCCATGCATGTCTTTCTTATGGTTTTTCTTGGTTCCTGTCTTCTCTGGGATTGTGTACCGTAGGCTGGTTACCTTTTTTTGTTTGTTTGTTTTATGTATATATCTGCTTTTGTGTGAGTACAAACCGTGTTTGTCTTTCTGTGTCTGGGTTACTTCTCTGTTTGTTTGCTTTGATTATTTTCCCTGAGAAATAAGGACATTAAAGATAGATGGAGAGACAGGAAAATATAGGAGGAGTTGGAGGAAGGGAAAGAATATGATCAACATAGATTGTATAAGAAAACCAATAAAAATAGTCTCCTTTCTTAGTACTCTAAAACATAGTTAAATTTAATAAATATTGAATGCTTCCAGGATCCTTTATGGTAACTATTCTCAGTATTCTTAATGACAAAAAGATTCTTTTCATTTTCTCATTTGGCTGCATAATATATCATTTTATGAAATCATAAGGCAACACAGATTTTATTGTATCAAGAAAAAGTCATAGTATTCAGTAATCCAGGGTAGGGTGGTGGCTATTTTAATATTTGCTAAGACTAATTTTCCAGTCTTCTTTCATTGGAAACTTTTAAAACACCTTATTTGTATTCTTCTTTAAATGAGCAAGGGGAATACTCAAACCACAAAAGAGTTACAGTAACTTGGATGCCAGTGGGAAATTAAATATTTTTAATAAAATATTGTACTGTATTATCTTACATTTTGTGCGGTGTGATCTGTAATACAAATATGCTTTTCTGAGTATTAGGGAAAACGTGCTGCGAAACTCCTAAGGGTCACCTGCAGGTAATGCAATGTGAATGCAATTGCTTCAATAACAACTCTGAGACTTCCCACAGGTTCTGGTGCAGAGAGCTGAGTTTCCCATAAAAATGAGAACATGCACAAAGTAGAAAAATCAAATCTATAAATTAGAAGTCTATGAAATCAGAAGCCCATGATATTCTAATCCTGACTACATCATTTCTCTCAGTACAGGAATCACCAATCTATAATTATTGAATCTTCTGACCATTAAGCCATCGTCACTGTAAACATTACAATTCTACTTCTCCATAGCAATACCAGGATATATATATATATATATATATATATATATATATATATGAAATTAAAACAGAAAACTAATATACATGACATAATATGTCAATCCTTTGGTAGGTAAGATGCATTTACAACTAATGAAATTTAATTATCAATGAAAACCCAGAAGGTAACGTTATATGTATTTTAAACTTAAAACAAGGAGTTTAGACTAAGTTTCTGGGTGATGTTAATGTTTATTGGAAAAAAATGCGTTTTTTCCCACTTTGCTTTCCTGAGGACATTAAATTCATAGAAACTACTTAATCTGCCTCCCTTAATACATTACAAGAAATGATGGGGACTATTCATTTCTGAGATTCATATTTTACTTTATTGTTTGCCTTTTCCCTAGAATTGGTCTTTCATTGTTCCAAAGAGCTATTTGCTTATGGTGTATTTATCATTCTTCAATATTGAGAAATACATCTGTATCATTTCATGTAAGTCTTTCAAAAGGTATCTGGATTTTAACTTTAGATTATTATTTTATCATGAAATAAACTCTGACATTTAGCTTTGAGATGCTTAATTTGGTGGATGGTCCCACTCTTTTTTTTTCTCTCTCTCTGTCTCTCTCTCTTTCTTTCTGTGTAATTGTGTTTTGATTCCCTCTTTTATGTTGTCTACAGCATTGATATTATGCAGTGCCACTCATTTTGAGGGAGGGCAAAACAAAAGAAATTAAACATAGATAAGTCATCAACTAGAATGAAGTGATAAGCTGGCATTGCTGATATTAATTATTAATAATTATTATAACTGTGATGTTATTATATGTAATTAACACATAATTCTTTTGAACACTTCTTCAAGACTATAATGGGAAAAGTAAATTTATCTTCAAAATTGGATTACTTAATATAACACTAAATGCTAATTCTCTTATAAGAAAACTTATTTACTTATTTCAAAAATAAAATCACTCAATGTGTCATAAATGAATAAATATATGTGGATTATTCATTCACTTATTTATTTTTAATGTGGACCAGTGACTTTTATTTTCACTTACTGGAAGTACAGCATGTTAAACTTGGTAAAATTTAAAAATGTCATCTTACTTAAATAAATATAGATCATCTAGTTTAGGTATGTTTTAAAATAATAAGTTATTGGATAGTTTTTATGGGATTAATGGGTTGAAGAACAAGTTTTTAAGAGTGAATATTTTCTTACTAGCATTACTTTTTAATAATCTAGAATTCATAGTTTAAAATATTGCCACTTTTAAATTTATAAAGTTATTTCTTGTGTTAGAGACAGGAATTTAAATGACATCTGTATACCTTTCTAAATTATCTTTAAAACTTTCATTGAGATTCCAATTTTTTAAAGAGCTATGGTTAACTGCTCATTAACACAGCTACCAATAGAATGTTCAACATCCAAGCTCAATCCAGTGGTATTTCATCTGATTCCATAGCTCCATTCACACTTTCTTGTAGTAAGGAGGTCAGTTGTTGGTATCCAGGGTGCCCAGACTTCTGATATAATCACACAACTTTATTAATTAAATCACTACTTGGCCCATTAGCTCTACCTTCTTGTTTACTAACTCTTACATCTTAATTTAACCCATCTCCATTAATCTGTGTTAGCAGTGGCTTACTGGCAAAATTTTGGCATGTCTGTCTCTTGCAGCAGCTCCATGGCTTCTCTGTGACTCCACCTTCTTCCACCCAGCAGTCAGTTTAGGTTTCCCTGCCTACCTAAGTTCTGCCCTATCAAAAGGCAAAGGCAGTTTCTTTATCCACCAATCATAGCATACAGAGGGGAATCCCACATCACTTCTTTACACAGAACAAAAAAACCTGTAAAACATATCTCCAGGTTCATTCCATTATTGGGAGGACAAATCTTTAATATCAATTCTATTCAGTTATTTATGTTTATGTGGTAAAATGAAATGAAAACCTAAGCTATCTTAGATACTCAAAATGTCTACATGAAGACCGAATAAAAATATATATTTGTATTACCTCATTGAGTGTAACAATTACACTAGCCATATTATTTCTGAAATAGTATGATTTTCATGGAAACATAATTTGATTCTGGTAATGGTCATGTAGATTATTTTTGAATATCATAAATAAACATTCTTTTCAATAATAAGGTTAGATATTACCCTCTTAGAGTTTTTCTTGGCATTATAATTGATGCCTTTACAATAGGACTCACTTTTATGAAGAAACAAGACATTCCAGTTCCTAATGAGATTTTTCCACATTATAAATGCATATATTACAAGCATTGCATATTTTCAATAATACATAGCATTCAGAAATTTATTATCACTGAATACTTATGTTTCATGCACTACCTTATTTCATATCACTTTATTTTATGTTTGTTCTTTTAAAGATAGTACCATTTTGAAAGCCCCCAATACATACTCAATTATTAAATGTTTAAAACTCTATTTTATATATATGAAATATGGATTCAGCAGTGTTTTCAATTTAAAGTGACCTTGGCAAGTCATTAACTACTCATACCTCAATTTTCCTATTTCCAAGATATGATAACAGTAACTACCTCTATTTCCTATGAAAAGGGTGAAAATAAAGATAAGGTAAATTCTCCCAGGGCCTAAAATATCTCCTGATAGTAAATGTAATATTTTATATAAACTGAATTAACTGTTTCCAACCACTATGTTTAAGTAACTATCAAAAACTCCAAAGAAACTCAAATCACAGAAATAAAAATGTACTAAAATATTAGATAAAGTACTCATTTGATTTGGAGATGTCCAAGTACACTTTCATTGTGATAAACATAAATTGGCAAGAAAATAAAAGATGAAAGAAACTAGCACTACAAAATACTATGTTGATAAATACAATTTCTCTGTAGACATATTCATTCTTTTTGAATCTCCTAGTAAATTGGTGGACTCTACAACAGATTACTGCAGTTATAGCAAGTCCCAACCTATATCTTAACTTACAAAATCTTTAATTATTTCCGGCCTATGGTGTGACTATCTTTATGTCAAAGAGATATCAAAATTTGTCCCAAAGATTTGGTCATCTCATGGTTGCCTCTCCATTGATGAATGCACAAAGCAGTGATATTTACCATACTCTCTGACTAGGAAAGCCACCAACTAACAATTCTCATTCTAATGGAACCTCTCTTTTCACACAGAGACAGGACTTTTGTTTGAGTCTCGGAGGGACTGTCAATCCTCCCAGAACTAGGCATGAAATCATCTGTCTCATTCTTCTCACTTGCATTCTCACAGTTTCTACACTCAACACTGAGGTGTGTGCCTGAACGCTTGAGTCTCTCTGCTTTCTTGACAACTGGAATAAAATAAATATTGACAAATAAAAATATTTGAAGGCATCTAATTGTTTTCATGTGCAGGGAGACAATAAATTTAAAGCATAGGTTCAGTTTATATGTGAAGTCTTGGAAATCCAGATTGTGTTGATTTATGTGAGAGTTAGATCTAAAGAACTCAGGGTTCCTCCCTTCTCATTTGTAGATAATTGTTTCAGTAAACTACTCTCTACTTCATCCAAGTTAGTTGTTTGCTGAGGGTCCTAAGGTGCAGACAATGTTAAATTTGGTTTTAGCTGACTTGTATTGTCTATCAATATAAAATATTCCACTGGTATTTAAATCCTCTCCATGGTGTTAAATTAGATTTGATTTTTATGCCTATACTTAAGAGAAATAAATTGATACTAGGTGTCATTCTATGCCCCTTAGCAATCTAAAAAAATATAGAAAGTTTTGTAACTATCTGATATATATATATATATGTATATATGTATATGTATATATGTATATATATTACATGTCTCCAGGTTTGTACATGTAGAACCATAAATGTCAGAGCCAGTAGATCTCCTAGATCTGGAACTGTAGCTGTTTCTGTGGTGCTCGACATGTGTTCTGGGACTCACACCACACTCTTCTGCAAGAGAAATGTAAGCTTTTAAGCTCTGAACAATCTCTTTAGCCACCACATGGTTTTACATTTTATAATCTCTAAACTAACCTTATGGAGAGTAACATTCTTATAGTTTAGATGTATATTTCTACTATTCTATTTTGGAAATACGTGGAAAGGGATTTTATGTAGGAAATTGTATGCCATAGTTTGTCTACTGATCATCTCTATGTGTCTCACAACATGCAGCATTTTTATCTATGTCATTCATTGTTTCTCTGTAAAATAGCCCTGGTATTTATCCAAATTTATCTTGTCAAAGTTACAATGGTTATAATTACAATGGTATGAAAATATCTGAAAGTTTAAAGTAAACAATAAAATTCTTACTTATAAAATGCAAGTGGTCAAATTTTACTCATTAACGTATATTATTTATTACATAAAACACATTTTATTTTTCCTGAATTAACGATGCTTTTTATTTGCAGTTGAATAAAACCGTATCCTAATTCTTTTAGTACATTAGTACTCTTTTAGTACTGTGCTTTGTATTACACTTCATTAGCTGCATTAAGTTACGGGATTATGAGTCACAGGATTCTAAACCTGTTTTGTGTTGAGAATGCTATACTTTTCTACTTCTAAATGTCTGCTGGAGGCATAATGCATCAGAGGTGAGCTAAAAATTCTTGGTGTTGACATCAATTAAGCACTTTGAAGAAGTATTATGAAATGAGTACTCAGATTTTTCCTCTTCTTTGAAGAAACACTGCTGACTTTTGAAAAAAGTCAGATAATGAAAATTATTTAACTTTTAAGTCATTGTAACTTCAAGATGAATAAAAAGGCTGCTAATAAGAATAGAAAATACACTGCATATGCTGTTATCTACAATATATTGTGTAATAAAGTGCATGTATATATGAAATTATCATTTGGAACAAGATATGACATGACTGGCAGAGTAAAATTTTTGATTTGATTAAACATATTGACAAAGATATTATAAGCAATTGTACTATATGAAATAAAAGTTCTAAGATCACTTGAACATGATAAATGAGAAAATATGGTCACCCATTGACAATTTGAATTAATATTATAGAAGAAATATCACTTACAATTACAGTACAGTGTTAAAGAAGGCCTTTGAACTGATTAATTCTTCTATACATTGATTAGTTAACTTGCAAATTTGCAACCTATATTTCCTTCATTCAGCATCCCATAAAAATATCTAGATAATAAACATGTCAATATACCCAAACTAAAACTACTTGTCAAGCATGATCATGGTGTCTTTAAATCCAGTCGTTTAGCTGTTATTTCATTTTGTTAAATATTTTTCTTTTTTTACCAACAACAATTTTCTCTCCCTTTTCTCCTGCTGTTGCCACCCCACATCTCCATTCTATCCCGCATTCACTCTTCCTCTACCTCCATTCAAAAAGGGTCAGGTCTCCCATGGAAGTAAACAGAGATCATCGAGGTCAGGTAAAACTTAGCCCACTCCCCCCTCAACATCAAGATTGGGAGAGGCATTCCATCATGGGTAATGAGTTCCTAAAACACAGCTCAAGTGCTAGGAACAGAGTTGTCCTGTTTCCAATGGTAAAAGCCTCACAAACAGACCAAACTACACAACTTTTACATTCATGCAAAGTGCCTACATCGGTCACATGCAGGCTTTCCAGCTGTTGGGTCCAGAGTCTGTGAGTATCATTTGCGGAACTGAAATTTCAACGTATGACTTGTATTTTATCAGTGAGCTAAAAACATCATGAGCTACTTTATATTTAAGAAATATTTTAGCTGTATAAACCATTTTTATGTTCTGATAAAAGAACATGTAAGAAGCAATAGTCATGAGCTCTTTTCATGCTGCTTGAATATCATATTAAATGCCCATTTTTTTCTTTCAAATTGAAGTTGTCTTTCCATATTTCTGTTTGTTCCTTACAGAAAATAACAATTAGTCTAGTAAATATTAAAAAAACATTAGCATCTTTCACAAATTTTTGAGGATTTAGTAACAATTACAAGTTGGGACTTCTATTAAAAGGGGAAGTTTGATCATGTTTATTTTATCTAGAGCAAGCAGTATAGAAACTTTAAGACAATCGGACAGTGTACTTCACACTAAAGTTATACTGTGAATTGCAAGTAATGATAAATGTAATCATTTTTCTTAATCCTATTATCCATAATTATACAGTTTTGATTGTATGCATTTGGAACTTTGTACAAAGAAAATATCTTTAGGATATTTTTTAAAGAAAAGTTGGATTAAACAAAGAAAATATTAAACACTTTCTAGACATCAAATTGATCTCAAATTTTAATTAACATTGTTGCTTAACCATAGTGAAAGCCAAGCACCCATATTCTTGCACTATTTACCAACATGTTATACTAGTATAATATTTAGTTATTTTTATTATATTTTAGAACACCATATATGAACAGTATATATTTCTAACTTATATGTGTATATATTTTGTAATTTTAACAAGTTTATCTTGAAAAGTAGATTATTTACCCCTTTCCACGTAATATATTGAAATAAAATAGCTTAAATAGTATAAATCAGGACAATATAATATTATAATATGTAATTTCTAGATTTTTATGATATCTGACAAGAACCTTTCTTTCTTTGTGAACAAATCCTCTTTTTGTTTAAAATTATATAGGTACTAGGTCTAAGGAATCATGTATTGATATCATGACCAGGGCTTCTATAAGATAAGAACTTAAGATCTAGTTTTCTCAAAGTTGTCTGGTTTGACCATTCTGATTCATATTGAGAGTTTAAATTAACTCCATGTCAACAAACATAGACAAGGAATTAATTAATTAGTAGTCAGCAAGATGACTCATTGGATAAAGGTGCTTGCTACCAGCCTTCAGTCTTGATTTCATTCTGGCACAGGAGCAAATGCATTAAATTAATTAAATCTAAGAAAATCTTAAAAAAATGAAAGTTTTTATCCAAAGAGAATCATACCAATAAAACTTTGTATTTTCTTTATGGTAAATTTAATCTCAAGGATTAATAAATTTTTGAAACATTTTCAAGGCTTTCTTGTGCTTCATTAAGTTATTAATTTGTGATCTCAAGTTTTTCTGAGGTGGGCACTTCACACTATGAACTTTCCCGTAGGACTACCTTCTTCGTGTCTCATAGGTTTTCTTTTCATATTTTTCTTTGCCTTCAATCCTCAGAATTTTAAATTATTTTCTTTACTTTATTCTTGACTCAATTATCATTCAATTGTGTCATTCTTAGTTTCCATATATTTGTTAAGACATTGTGTCCTAATATATAGCTCACGCTGGAATAAGTCTTATTTACTGAAAAGAATGTTTGTTCTTTAATGTTTAGAAATATTGGTTTGTAGATATTATTGTGTACAATTGATGTATCATTTGCTCTTTTTTTTTTTTTTTTGGTTTTTCAAGGCAGGGTTTCTCTGTGGTTTTGGAGCCTGTCCTGGAACTAGCTCTTGTAGACCAGGCTGGTCTCAAACTCACAGAGATCTGCCTCATTCAATTTTGATTCACACACACACACACACACACACACACACACGCACAATATCACTAGGAATCATTAACTGAATATTTCTAAAATTTAGAAATTAATTTTTAACTTAAAATTTTTGTGAATTTCTATGCTCTGTTATAGGTAAATTTGTGGTTCTGTTCCATGATCAGTATTATACTTCCACACTTAGATTATTCTTGACATGTGTGTTACACAAGTGAACTGTAGTTTAATGTCTATATTTTTACTCTAGAAACATGTTTTATAATAATTTGTTAAATTTTCTTATGATAATTTCTGTCATTTTAACATTTCTTGTCTGGTTCAAATTTTACATTTTCAGGTAAAAAAAAATTAACGACTTTTGTTATTCCCAGAGTTGATATTGTCCTTTATATATTCTTTGTATATTTTCTCTGAATATTTTTATCTTGAAAACTTTCAGACAGTATTGTATTTTATTAAAACAGCTTTTATTTTGTTAGCTTTTTAAATACCCATTTTCCTATTCTATTAAATACTTTGTATTTCTAGTATAATTTTAAAAAAATCAAGGAGACAAACTTTCCTCACTTTAATTTTTTAAAGCTAAAATCTTCTTTGATATGTTGATATTAAAGATGTAAATTTATTTGTTAGGCATAAACATTTTAAGAACACATTCATTTCATGACTTCATCCACTTATAGGAATTGCATAAGACTTTATAACTATTCAAGTACAAATAAACTTTGAATAAGGTCATAGATATCACAAATCTCTAATTTATAATGAAGTTATAAAGAATCATATTTAATTTTCCAATGAGAAAGTTTAATTTATAAATGAGTCTTACTAGTAAGCCTGATTAACTGAATTCAACTCATGTGACTAAATTGGTAAAAAGAAAAAATCAGCTCCAAATAGTTCTTTCTTGGCATCCATTGCATGCTATGTCATGCCTGTGCATACACACACATATGAACACACACATATATACATGCACATCTAATCTATGCATAATTAAAAGAAGATCATAAGATTTGCCGTTAAGACATATTGTAGAATGCCATTTCATTTTCTAATCCACCTTTCTGAAGAGTGCTCTTTCTAATGGAATTCAGAAACTACAGAATATCCATGACACTTTATTAACTTTGATTAGCAATCGCCATGCATGTATGAGAATTCCAGCTCTTCAATTATTATATTTTAATAGCAAAAGAACAACAAAAATCCCATCAAAATGAAACAAACTTTGTATCCCTTGTTATTTGAGTAGCATTTGTTTATCTCACATGCTATCATTATGAGTCAAGTAGTCTACAAAATTCCTAGCCATTTGGAAAATCTGGCACTTGACCATTTGAGTAGCATTCAACTATGACAGGAAAGACAATCTGTGATAATCATCATAGAATATAAGGACAATATCTATGTGGTCTTTGAAAAAGCAAATCAAAACAATTCTGAGTTTCGAATGAGATTAACCAAACAAAATTTATGTCAATTTTTTAAAAATTTAAAGCCTGCTCCAAAACCACAGAGAAACCCTGTCTCGAAAAACCAAAAAAAAAAAAAAAAAAAAAAAAAAAAAATTTAAAGCCTGAATTCAGAGTATATCAAAGTCAAGTCAAGTGCACAATGGGCCTTTTATCACCTGAAGAGAGCAAAACATTTTTGACTTTTTAAAATATGCCTTTAAAAGTTAGTGTAAATTGTATCTAAAATCCAGTTTGATAAACAATAAACACAAAGCTGTCTTGTTTTCTTGTAAGTTCACTCTGAATAAAATCAGGCATCTACTGGCATTTCCCATGCATGTCATGTGATTGCTAAACTCGTCAAGGTATGTGTGGATGCTTGTTTTTATTTTCATAGTGTTTGCATTTATATTACTTTTCTAAGAGAAGAATTGTGACTATTTCTTTAACTTTTCCAACTTGATGTACAACTCATATGGAAATAACAGTATTTAATAAGTTTTTTTCTTTATTAAAAATGAAGAAGAAAAAATCATTTTCATCAGAGCACAAAATATTTGCAATAGAAACTGTGTTCTCTGAACACTGAGTTGTTTTGGATAAGTACAGTGCTCTCGTACTGACTATAAAGAAATATTGCCTTTGTGGTGTGTTTTTATGAAACTTTATGAACATGTGTCAGTAACTATATTACTGTACATGTCAAAATCATAAAGAAAGCAAAAATATGATTAGAATACAATAAACATGCATTTAATATTTTTGAAATGTATAGCTGTTGTAGTTTTAAAGAAAAAATAAGAATAAACATTTACATAAATAAAATTTCTAATAGAAAAATTTCATTACCAGGGAGATATTTTGAGAAGAGTTAATTCATCTCTGATAATTCTTGGGAAATCATTTTCTTTCTTCCTTTGTCACTGATTCAACAGTTAGCAGGATTTTTCTGACTGAAGTCATACACTACTGGTCATACACTTCCATTGGCCCATTACATTATTGTAGATTTTCGTATGCAGATGGAAGGTGAATATGTTAAATTATGCCTTGGTTTATTTCATACAGGAACAATGAATCTGTAGTATCCAGGGTACCCTAAGTTTAATCTTACTTCTGTAACACAGTTCACAATGTCATAGAATCTTCAGGATGAATTGTTTTCAGTAGTGTTAGTAGTTATCTTCTTTGCTTCCTGTAATTTTATTAAACTATGGAAATAAAACAGGAAAGTTTCAAATAATGTGGCAGATAAAAGCACTTTAAACTTATCAATGCTAACTTTGTATACTCCGGAGAGTTTCAGGTGCTTTATGGAGAAATGGGTCCTTTTGTCAGTCACACAAATGCTATCTGGCTTTTAATGCTTTTTTTAAAAACAATACTACACCTTTTTATTTTAAAACCTATCAGCCCAAGAAAATCAGACAAGTGCCCCCTGTAAGAACACATAATTCTCAGCACATAGAGCAAGTCAAATTCATTCTATTCAGGGCAAAGCTTTTTTCCTTCCAAAACTCACATAATAGGTTTTCAAAATAATTATGTTTAATCTTGCTTTTTTTCTGTCATTTAGAATACTAGTGTATGCATTCTTTATACATAGAACGTTAACATTTGTATTTTGGAAATCAACACATTAAGCGTTCATGCATTTCAGAAAGCTTAACAGAAGTTCAACATCTCTGAAGGCCTGTAATCAAGTTTACTCCAAAGGCTTACAGCAATTCCACAATGGTATAGACTTTAACTCTTCAAGGCACAACTGAAATAAGAGTAGACCATTTCTGTCTTGTTATATTAAAGATACTGTGTTTCTTGGTTGTCATCATCACAGAAAATACACTTTTATTTTTCCCTTATTTATGACTACATACTAGTATTCAGGCTGCAAATCTGCAGTGCATATTTGGTATTATTTTAAAAACTCTTATGAGTTGTAGCATTACTTTTATTTTCAAAGTACAGTAACAAGATAAAAAAATAGTTTTTTTTTTTGAGATTACACTGTAATTACATTTTTCCTTCCCTTTCATGCCGGAAAACTTCCAATATATTGCTCCAAACAATCCTTCAAACTCATGTCCTCTTTTTCATTTATTGCCTGCACATAACATATGCCTATACACATGAATGTATATATATCCCCAAATATAACCTGCTCAGTCCATATAGAGTTAATAAGGCCTCTTCAACAAGGGGCTGGCAAATTACTCAGTGATACTGAACGGAGCTTGCCCTTTAGTTTCCCAGCTGCCCAGGCCACTAATACTAAGCCAGCATAATTGCTAGCAATAATTTAAAAAATTTTCCTTACATACAAACATATGTGCAATCTTTATTCCTTACCAAGGAAACTTCTTTTTTGCATCGGAGATCATTAATGAAAAACAAAAACAATCAAAATGTAAAATTGGGGAGCTGTATCCCAATGGATATATGCACAAAATATTCCACACCCCAGAAACATTTTTATATATTCTCTATTGATTTATTTCCTATTCTACCTAGAAACCCTCCTCAAACTCCTTACATACTGGAAAAAATGAACTAATGCACTTTTTTATATTGTTATCCACATATATGCAAAATATCAGTGCCAAATAGTGGTTTAGTTCTATTTATGACTTATCTGTTTTTATTTCCATTTCATATGGTGCTGAGGCAAGTCACAGGGACCTGGACTTTAGAAAGTGTTATACCACTGTGCTATAGCCTAGTCCTAATGCACAAATGCACATGCTACACAGCAGTAGAGAAAACCATTCAGGATGGTGACCTCGAGAACAATGGTTACTACATCTATTGGTTTTTCCTTCAGAACAAATCATGAATTGGTAAACATTAGTGATTCAGATGTAATGCATATATCCAGACTTCTCCATATGAAAGTCTTACATGTAATGTTATGAAGTGCAGGGTGTGTGTTTTTAACTTTTTGATTCACTTGCCAGACTATGGACCTTATAGAGAGTAAAACTAAATTTGAGATTTCAAAGATATAGCTATGAAGTCAATATTCCACCCACGATGCTGTTATGGCTAGAAAGAACACAGCCCAAACTCTATTTTTATTTTATTTATTTTAATGTATCTTTTCTCATGGGATAAATATGTAATATGCTTTGTGGTGTACAAATATATCAATAAATAGTCTAAGAAGGGCCAATATTACAGACATAAAGGAGCCCTGCACAGAGCACTGTCTGGCAATGCTCTCATTTCATGGCTAGAAATACAATTCTGTTGAGTAAATGCTTCCCCAGCATACTCAAAGCCAAGATTGTAATTTCCAACCTGCTATATACTGGTGATGGTAATGGATACCTGTATTCCCAACGTTGGAAAGCATAAACATGAAGTCAGAGGTTCAAATTCATCAATGATTAATACAAGTTCAAAAATATCTAGTATATGTGAAACCCCATCATTAAACAACAATAACCCCATCATTAAACTTCAATACACACAAACTGTTACCAAAAATTTACATTTCATCTGTGATTTTAAAGAATTTAGAATTTAAGATTAAAATATAAACTACAAACTAACTATATATTTAATAAAATGTATATTTACAATATTCATATTATTTTCTATCTAAGACTACAATACATTAATGTAGTCCAACTTTCCATTATCCAAATTGTAGTGTAGAGGTGATTTACACTCAAGGATATACAGATTCCAGAATATGGTGCCACACTGGTTTCTAAATAAGAACAAGTAGTAATTTTTTCTGACTTCATATCTATGCCCATTAGAAGAGAAGAATGGGAATTCTAGGACTGTAAAACACACTAGAATTTACTAAGTATGGATTATTTGGAGGTCATTGCCAATATCTTATTACTGGCATTTACAAAAATAGGCAAAATGTCAGTTTCTTGATTCAATTCTGCCAAAATATTAGACAGACTATTGCATGCATTGAACCACATGCAAGGAAAAGGAAAATATTTTGTGAGTGTTAAATTATACTACATACAGTGACCTCCAGAAATACATCTGAATATTGGACTGGATTTTGGACAACTGATATTATTTTTAGGTTAGCTACCATTCACAATAAAGAATGCCAATCAGCCATATTAGAAAAATAAATTTGTTAATAAAAAATTTCTATTAAACAAAGCTGATCTCAATTTAGTGAAGGTGACTTGTTTTTAGGAATTAACAGAGATAGCCTAGATTAAAATTTTATTTAAATCTAACCTATTTGGCATTTATTAGTACTTTCTACCTTATAATGTCTCAAGGTAGAAAAGAACATTAGAGACAGCTGTGTAGCTTGGTCTATCTGAGGGGCCCCTGGAAGTGGGATCAGGATCTATGCCCAATGCATAAACTAGTTTTTGTAGCCCATTCCCTATGGTAAGGTGCCATGCTCAGCTTTAATGCAGGGGATTTAAATTTGGTACTGCCTCAACTTAATACGCTAGGCTTTGCTACTCCCCATGGGAGGCTTTACTTTTAGAGGGGGTAAATGAGGAATGGGCTGGGGGGGAGGGGAGATGCAAAGTG
>NC_022009.1:96419502-96428803 GCF_000317375.1 Microtus ochrogaster | reverse complement strand
AATGTAACTTTTACATAATGTACAATATTTCCTTAATATCACCAAAAGCAGCACTTTATTTTTTTTTCTATTTAGAAGTCAAAGGGCAAAAGGTAAAGTAAGGAGATGCTCTCAGGTACTTTTAGAGGAATGATCACAGAATAATTTGTCTTTTTTTTTCATTTTCTTCATGAAGATAGAAACTTCCCAACAGAAAAAATTTCACCAGGCAGAGAAACCCTGTCTCAAAAATCAAAAAAAAAAATTTCACCAGGAGTAAAGCATTTAAAATACCTTTGAAAAAATGAAATATAATGGTTATTTAATAATCCACATTTATTGGAAGAAATGATAAATTATCTGAGTATAACTAGATCAGTATACACAATTGTTACTTAGCAGTAAATTACATGGTATTAAAATCAAGTTAAAACTGTCCTTGATTGCTTGTAATTAATAGGAGGCAATGTTTAGAGTTTAGTTTGCCAATTTCTTAGCAGAAGGAAAAGTGCAGGCTCCTTGGAAGCCTATTCTGGCATTGGATTTCTCTAGAACTTCCTTTTTTTTTTTAATTCACTACTTGTTATCACCAGATTATTTTTTTGATATCACCAAATCTGTCATACATGAGATCTGCATGTAAATATATGTTTCTAAAGTTAAATTCATATTTATGCCTAAGTTTTGTGGATGACTGCCTCTCTAGTCACTCGTAAGTTTGAATGTACTCAAACATCATGCTCATTTCTCATCCTTAAAGTGATGTTACAAAAGTGCTTTTTTATGTTTTTTTTAAATTTCATTCACTAATTTAATTTTTATTTCACATGAGATATTTCTTTTCCTAAGTTGTGATGAACAAATATCTAGTCATCTAAACATATGGCAGCTGTAGCATTGAAAACCAACCTAAGCATTGGTAGTTAATCTCAAAACTGCAACTCTATAGCTCTAGAGTGTCCTCAGTTACATGCAGGCTAGTTCATCTGCCAAGTGCAGAATTTCCCAAACAATTATACATTCTTCTAAAAATAAAGTGGTAACTCAAGGTAATATCATTTGAGAGGACCTGGTGAATTTTGTAAATTTAAGGACCCTCCTGATTCTTGTGATTTACTTAATTCCCCAGTGTTAGGAACCTCCTCTGTCTATCTGAGAGGAAATGTTTCCATTCAATGGCAATCTTAATTAAAAAGGTTTAAAGATTATTTTGTAAAAATAATTTTGATATACCTTCAGGATTATTTTATTGCTATTCAGCTCATTCAAAGGATGGAGGTAGATTTATAATATGAATTTAATATTTGATACCTAATTTCCTTAAAATGAAAATGTTTTTTCCTTTTTCTTTTTTTTTTTTTTTTGGTTTTTCGAGACAGGGTTTCTCTGTGGCTTTGGAGCCTGTCCTGGAACTAGCTCTGTAGATGAACTCACAGAGATCCGCCTGCCTCAGCCTCCCGAGTGCTGGGATTAAATAAAATGAAAATGTTAAAGAGAATATAAAACAACTATTAGAAGAAAAGAGAAATAAAGAATACCAAAGAAAAAATAGTTTTTTTCTGAATCAAATAATCATAATCATAACAGTGCTTGTTACATTTTTCTTACTTTTTAATGAATTGAAAAAAACCTCCATACATGCATGCATACATCAATACATATTTGTTCTTTGAGACTTTTATTCACAATGTACATTGTTTCAAACTTATCCTTCTCCTCTCCCAATATTTGGGCTTACATATGTGCACAACCATGCCCAGATTCTCCTTCACCATTATGTATTTCAAAACTTAATATGACTTAGATACAGTCTAAGACCTCATAATTGTCTTCTTTTATAAATGAGAATAGAGTATTGAAAAGTGTCATGATTTTGACCAGACAGTTTACAGAGCAAAAATACTTATTATAATGATTTCTGAGGACTTCTATTTGAAGCCGGGCATTTTACCCACAAAAAATTTGCTCCTATACATGTTGTATGGTTCACTTATTCTCACCACTTAATAATGTTTTCTGTTATTTTCTATACTGGTGAACAGTACAAAAAAGGAACTTTTAGGCATGGGTAGTCTTTTCTATAGATCCTGGATTCATTCTGGGTAGGAAATGACCAATACAAACAGCCATGGAAAAAGCAAAGATCAGACACAAAACTAGTGGGTAGCCCCTGTCACTGTTGTGAGGAGTAAATCCAACTCCTTGTGGATTCTGAATAGGTTCCAAACTTACAAAATTATGGTTCGTGAGATGTGGTGCACTATGCTGCCTCATTGCTGTAAGTGGCTCACTACTGATCAGAATGAGACATTCCAAGCCTAGATCTGGTGGATCACTTAATTTTCATAGATTATTCCTTCCCTGACTGGGTTTCATGCTTGGTAGGGTCTTAAGTGAGTAAAACAAACAGGAAGAGATCCTGGTTGCCACCATCCCCATCCTCTCTCTGTAGACTGGATTACAGCACTCTGCTTGAATTTTTCTTTGAAAACAGAAATTTATTAGAAATGGAAAGCTCAATACATCAAAAATTAGCTTAATGAAAGGTGTCACCAATAAACTATAGAAGTCAGAGGAAAGAATGTCCAGAATTAAAGACATTTTTTTTAAGAATTGTATTCAGATATTATTGAAAAAGCAAGGAGGAAGGATCACAATATCCTAGACCTCTAAAATGATAAAGGTATCAAACTGAGGACTAAAAGATTCAGCTTACATGAAGACAAAGACAGAAAACACTTCCAACATAATCAGAAAAGAAGCAGGAATGGTAATAGTCTATGATAATAGTCCTGAGTTTCCACTTGACTAGATTTAAAATCTCTTTGGAAGCATGTGCATTTGATGTGTTTGCAAGCCACATTCTGGAAAGAATGAACTTTGAAGGGACATACAGCCTCTCTATAGGTGGCCTCTTCTAGTAGGCCGACTTTGCACATTAATCATCAAGCAAAAAAATAAATGTACCTACAGCCTTACCTGTATGCGATATGATAGAAATGTTCTCAGTTGAAGATTCCTTTTAACAGATGATTTTATCTTATGTCAAGCTGACAAAAACTAACCAACATAAACACTAAAAAAAAAGGAATAAACGAGGTACTGTATATGGAAAGACATCTGTCTTTGTTGCTTTATGTGGTTGTAAGAAACATCATGATCAAAATCATGATGGGGAAGGAAAGGCATTATTTCATATTATACTTGTATATCACAGTCAATTACAGATGGAAGTCAAGGTAGAAATTCAAGCAGTTGCTGAAACAGAAACTATAAAAAATATATTTACTGTTCATTTCCTGGCTCATTACAAGGTCATATTTCTAGCCCAGGTCTACCAACCTTAGGTGGGATCATACTGACGTAGTAGCTGGATATTCTCAGTATGATAGTCAACTCAATGTCCCCAAAGATTCCTACTGGCTAATATAACCTAAGGAACTTCCCTCTTTCCAGGTGACTCTATGTTATATAAAACTGACAGATGAAGCTAATTAGGACAACATTTTATTACTGTGAACCAAATGAAGTTGATATGGAAA
Organism: Microtus ochrogaster; assembly: GCF_000317375.1. Classification (NCBI taxonomy): domain Eukaryota; kingdom Metazoa; phylum Chordata; class Mammalia; order Rodentia; family Cricetidae; genus Microtus; species Microtus ochrogaster. The sequence goes on along the minus strand of NC_022009.1, from coordinate 96,425,282 downwards.
TGGTAGTATTATAGAGAAGATCTTTGGATTAAATACAACCTTCATTTAAAATGACAATGGAATATTATTAATTCATAAAATCACCCTGTGATTTGAAGAATATAGGCAGAACAGGAAACTATGTTAAGACAAACAACCTATAATCAGTCAGGAAAGCAAGTATTCCACATTTTTCTTTTATGACATTATTTTAGATTTGTAACATATACTAATGAAATGGATAGGGGAACCATTTGACGTATGAAATGAACCATGCATAGAAGAAGTGGAGATAGGAGAGAGAGTTGGTAATGAAGAAGATTATGATTATTAAACATACAAAAATATTGATATAAACCCACAAATGTATTCTAAGAAAACTGATTTGTCAGTTTATACTAATTTTCTTAAATGGACAAAACAAAATATTTTTTTCACATTTATTCTCTTGGTATAAGTACTTTCTGAAACAGTTGCCAAACTGGAACCTTGTATTTAGAGCAGCCTAAATATGTGTTCCTTATCATGGTTACTCAGAATTTAGCTTCAGAATAAATAAACCATAAGCCCAAATAAATCTTTCCTCTCTAAGGTGGGGCGGTTGAGTATTCACTACAGCAAGGGCAGTCCAATGCAATCCTTAGGCGATGGAACATCTAGAGATCCCCAGAAGAGTGTCCTTGAATGATCCCAGTTTATCCTTAGTCTCCTTTGTTTCCAGATGCTTTGCTCTTCTATAATCTGCTGCATTGCTAGACTGCCACAGGCTAAAAGAAATGCAACTATTCCCTTCAGGCTTGCAAATTATGGTTTTGCTAGGATACTAATTTAATCTCCATGTCTGTGCAGCGATAACTTTTCCATACCGAGCCTCCTCCAAGTCAGACAGTCTACATTTTGATACAGTTCTTTGGGATGTTTGCTAAACTATCACTTAGATTAAATAATAAAATTAAATTATGAATGAAATAGATTAATAAGCAATATATTAATAAGATAGATTTAAAAATCTATTATTATTTTAACAGAGTTGTAAGGTTTTTCTAAAAGTCAAGAATCAACCTTACTAGTAGACTTTTCTGCAATGATAGTATTAGATAAAAGAATCAATGGGTTTATACTTATTACAATAATTGAATTGCAAGTTTTACTTATTTTACTTTACATTAAATGTAACTAACAATCACTAATGGTGAATATTGTAGTGGGCAGAATCAATTCGCAATACAAATGTAATTGCTAGAGTGGTTTTGTCAGGGGGCATTCTGCATATTGGGTTTTCCTGATATTTTCCTTAATTCTAGCAGCCTTGATCTAGTCCTGAAAACATATGATATTAAAATTTATAAAGATATACAAACTGACAGAACAGTCCATAAATTCAGGCAAACACATATCATTTCTATTTTCTATGAAGTATTTTGCTTCATTGAAAACATCAAACTTTTATCTATGTGAAAAAGTGGACTAAAACAGACATTAATATTTCACCTTAATTCTGTACAAAAACAACCTATGCTAAGGAAGTTATGCAATTTAGTGATGTTACAATTCCAGCTTTTAACACTATCCTATATTGCCCTCATGTGTTTTCTCTAATAAAGAAATTATTCTTTATATTATAGAGAAATTATTCTTACATTATAACATCTTAAAAAGTTTAAATTCAGATATTTTGATTTGTATATACATTAGCTTATTTTTTTTCAATTTTCACATTCCACAAGTAGTAAGCTCCACTGAACATACAGTACAGTGATCAAATTTTGAAAAGTAAACAATCAATTCATCTACATAAAACTAATATTTTAAGTACATTTTCATCCACTTAATCACATGATAGAGGTAGTGCCGCGGGCAGAATTCATCTGGGAAGCTGGAATACAGTTAGCTATAAATGCGCATTAATAAAAATATGTCATCAACTTTCTGAAAATAGCTTTTGTAAATGATTCAATGATTTTTAATCTTCCATATACATGCTGCATTTTATTAAGCTGACAATAAGAAGGAGAACAATTACTGGAAATTGTATATTGGACAGCACTTTTCATTTTTATTGAAATGTCATCTGGCCAAATAACCATTACAATAAATTTTTCTCATTTTATTTCATTCTTAGGAAATGCATTTGCTTCTCTACTGTGTTTATTGAATAAAGGTTTTTAAATTCTTCGGTTTTAGAAAGATTTTTATAGATGAATTTAATTTCTTAATATTATACTGAATTTCAATTTTATTATTATATCATTTCTATTTTAAATATGAAGGAAATGGACACTAAAGCTATGTAACAGCTTCTTTAATTTTCTGACCATAGATGTAAAAACAGAACACATAAGATTTAGCTCCTATGTTTTTTGTTTTGTCTAGTGTTTTTAGACAGGACCTAATTTTGTCAAGGCTGGTGTTTGACACCTGATCCTTCTTCTAGCACCTTTTGAAGTGCTAGAATCTTAAGGATGCAATGCCACAACTGACTATGGAAAGTTTAGGGAACTCTTGCTCTTCCTACTAAATAGTTATATCAGCTTTTTAAATTCCTAAAACAAAGTTAGAATGAAAGTACATATACTTACTGTATTCTCATGAAGAAGAGTAAATGGCCTTTCAATGCATGGTTTTCTTCTCTGTCTTAGAGATCTAGGAAAGTTAGCGTGGAATTGAATTCACATTGGGCTCTTCTCACTTTAAAAAATGAGGACCCTACAAAGGACATATGGATCTCCCTGTGGAGCGGAAATAGATGAGATATCCTGGGTAAACTGGAGGCAAGGGGGAGTAGATGGGAGGGGAGGGGAGGTTGGGAACATGAGGGATCAGGATGGTCGAGTTAGGGTCAGGATTGAGGGGGAGAGGAATGAAAGAGATATCTTAATAGAGGGAGCCATTATTGGGTTAGGAGGAAAACTGGCACAAGAAAACTCCGGATTATCCCAGCTAAAACTCTCAACAATAGTGGATAGGGTGCTTGAACTAACCTTCCTCTGTAACAAGATTGACAACTACCCTAATAGTCATCACAGAGCCTTCATCCAGTAACTGATGGAAGCAGATGCACAGATCCACAGACAAGCACTGGACGAGGCTTTGGGAGTCCAGTTGAAGAGAGGGAGGAAGGATTGTTTGAATAAAAGAGAGTCAAGATAATCCACAGATATAGCTGGCCTGGGCTGGTGGTAGGTATGTCACGGACACTGGAATGACAGCTACGCAGCAGGCATTGGACCCACCTAGACCTTCTGCATCTGCATCTGTTGTGTACTGTTGGGTTACAGTTGTGTACCTTGATTTTTTTTTTTTTTGTGGCCTCTAGTATTAGGACCAGGACCTGTTTCTGATGCTTGAACTGGCTCTTTTTTATTTATTTATTTATTTATTTATTTATTTATTTATTTATTTATTTATTTTGGTTTTTCGAGACAGAGTTTCTCTGTGGTTTTGGAGCCTGTCCTGGAACTAGCTCTTGTAGACCAGGCTGGTCTCAAACTCACAGAGATCCGCCTGCCTCTGCCTCCCAAGTGCTGGGATTAAAGGCATGCACCACCACCGCCTGGCTTGAATTGGCTCTTTTGACCGTGTTCACTAGGGTGGGATGTCTTGTCCAGCCTTGATGCAAGGGGGAGGAGCTTGGTCCTGCCTCAGTTTGGTATGCCATGTTTTGTTGACGCTCATGGAAGACTTTCCCCCTTCTGAATGGAGATGGGGGAAGAGTGGATGGAGCAAGAGGTAAAAAGGAGGTGGGGGAGGGAATTGGAGAAGAGGAAGGAGGGGAACTATGGATTGTATGCAAAATCAACAAGCAAACAAGCAAGCAAATAAATAGATAAATAATAGTAATAGGATATTTTCTTATATCTTTCTAAATACAAAATATTCGTTAAGTTCTCAATGTTTGGAGTGTATACTAGACTTTATATAAATAAGCGACCTAGCAATAAGAGCACAAGTCATGGTTACAAATATATTACTAAATGGCTACTAAAGGAAGCTTAAACTTTTTGAAATAACAAAAGTGCTCTTGATTTCAGTTACTGGAACTGGACAACACTTACAGATTTTTAATTTATAGAGTATTACTATTTATTTTGAACAAAACTGATGTTTTCCTTGATGCCATTCATTTTCTTGTAATATTTTATACATAGGAAACTTACTAAAGATGATAATGCAGATTTTAGGAATTATATGGATATAAAGGCCATTAGAAAGAGCAGATACTACATTTTCAATGTCAACATGAAGAACTCTTTCATACAGGAACAATTCAGTTTTAGTAATCTTAGTGAGGGATGGTTTCCATTTTAAAACTGCAAAAGAGGAAGTTGGGTATTTATATATACATAGAGAGAAACATATCTAAGTTCTATTTTATTAGGAAAAATAGTCATCTCTTATGGGGTCTTATTGGGTATATCACCCATAATGAAGTGTCAGTTTCATGCCAAACATGAAATGAACTCAATGCTATTCTTGTGGATTTTCTGTCTTTTAGCACTTTGCTTGGATATCTTTATTGTCTTAACAATTTTTGCTGATATATTATGATTTTGCTTGTATATTATGATTTCTGACATTGTGTTTATATTGGTTTTGTTTGTGTTGCACCTTTTCTTTAAACTATTGTTTTGTTTATATGCCATTTTGTTAATTTTATAAAGAGAGAGAGAGAAGAAAGGACATGGAGTTTGGTGGTTGGGTGATGTAGACGATCTAGAAAGAGTTGTATGAGGGGAAACATAGTATAATTATACTGTTTAAAATTATTATAAATTATATATGTGTGCTTATATATGAATTATTTCATGTATGTGAATATATTTTGGTGTAGATATGTGGACCACACATATGCAGAGCATCATAGGTCATAACAGTAACCTATACCCTAGAAACTTGATTAAAGGCAGTTAACTATCACTAGACAAAGTTGCTGGAAAATGAACCTGGGTCCTCTATATGAGTGACACATGGTCGTTACTTTTGAGACATTTCCAGTCCCATCTAGTTTCTTTTAAACCCACCCTAAACAAATATATAAATCAGTACAATAAGTCATAAAGTTTAAACGATAAAATGGGAATAATTGAGCCATTGAGAGCTTATGAAATTGGGTATCCCTTATTATTTTGATGAATAAATTCTATGTATGAATCAGTTTCTTTTTCTTATAGATCCTAATATATACATTGGGGGTTAGGGTGTCTATGGTGATAAAAGTAGATGCCCAAACCTGTAAATCTAAGAAACTGTAAAACATAAATTTCAACTGGAAACTGTAGGTCCACTTCCTTCACCATGCTCCAAAGACTAATCAAATTTCTTTCCTAGTCTCTGTAGAATCTCTATCAGTCCTCGAAGAAGATAGATCGTTTTCTTCCAACTCAATTCTATCTGGGGGTTACCTTCTGAATCATTTGTGTGCTTTCCACAAAATCTTTTCAGATTATTAATATGAGACATGTTCTGCTAATCGTTATATATACAAAACTAAATTAAACTTCTTTTTATTTGACTACAGCACACTCATTCAGAAAATGGATAAACCAATGAAGGCAATTTTATAAGAATTAAAAGAGATAATTGTCAATACTTCTATGTTAAAGTGAATTAAAATATTATAAATACTCAATAAAGGTTAGTTTCAATTACATTCAGGAGAATGTCGAGGAATGAAAGCATGATCAATAGAAATCACTTAGGAATTTTTTATATCTTCCTTTTTACCCATTTGTTTTCAATTGCCACTATATATATATACATACGTATATATATACGTATATATACATACATACATACACACA
>NC_022009.1:96405715-96419167 GCF_000317375.1 Microtus ochrogaster | reverse complement strand
AATAATAATAATAATAATAATAATAATAATAATAATAAAGCTTTGGATGTTAACTTATTCATTTATTGTTATTATTATCAATATTAGTTTTTTGAAACAGTCATTTCTTATTTTAAATACCAATCCCAGTCCCTCTCCCTTTCTTTCCTCCTCCTGCTAGGTTTGTCTATGTCGTTGATTTTTTTAAAGAACCAATTATTTTCACAATGATTCTTTGCATTATTTTACTTCTGTTTTATTGATTTCAGCCCTCAATTCAATTATTTCTTTTTGTCTACTCCTCCTGAGTGAGTTTCTTTTTTTGTTGTTCTAGAGCTTTCTGTTGTGCTGGCAAGTCACTAGTGTGAGATTTCTCCTCTTAAAACTGTTTTCTTCTTTTTTTTTTTCAATTTTTAAATTAAAACAACTTTTAAACCAAAAACCACATTCAGGATTTTGCTAGCTTGACTTAATATCAAGCCAACCAACCAGACACATCCCATCATTACAAAGTTAAAAGAGGATATACATAGCCACTGTTTTCAAAGTGTTCCATAAGTTTGGATATGCTGTGCATTCATTTTCATTGAATTCTCAGAATTCATTATTTACTTTATTTATTTTTTTTCCTTGACCCAGTGACATTTCAGGTGAGCATTGTTCAATTTCCGTGATTTGGAGGCTCTCTGCAACTAGGGCTGCTATTGACGTCTATCTTTGAGCCACTGTAATCCAATAAGATACAGGCTGTTATTATATTATTTTGTAACTGATGAGGCTGACTTTGTTCCTAAATATGTGGTCAGTTTTAGAGAGGATTCCCTGAGGTGCTGAGAAGAACATATTTTTTGTGTGTTTGGAATGTTCTATAGATGTCTGTTAAACCCATTTGAGTCATAACAGCCATCTATTTCTCTGTTAAGTTTCAGTCTTGCAGACTTGTCCAGTGGTAAGAGTTGCATGTTGCAGCTTCTCACTATTAGTATGTGGGGTTTGAACTGTAATTTAAGTTTTAGATTTTTTTTTATAAATGTGGGATCTCCTGTATTTGGGGCATAGATTTGGACTTCATCTTGATGGATTTATCCTGTGCTGGATATAAAATGTTCTTCATCGATTTTGATTATTTTTAGAATGAAGTCTATTTTCTTAGAGTTGATGATAGCAACACCAGCTGGTTTCTTAGGTCCATATGATCGGAAAATCTTTTCCTAACCCTTTACTCTGAGGTAATGTCTGTCTTTGAAGTTGAGATATGTATCATGTATGCAGAACAAAGATGGATGCTGTTTGTGCATCCGTTCTGTTAGCCTGTGTCTTTTTATAGGCGAATTGAGACCATTGATATTAAGGAAATTGGTGATATTGTGTGTGTGTGTGTGTGTGTGTGTGTGTGTGTGTGTGTGTGTGTGTGTGTGTTTTCCTTCTTTGGGATTTTCTGGTTTGAGATTATCTATTGCCAGTGTTTTTATTGGTGTAGTTCACTTCATTGGCTTAGAGCTTTCCTTCTAGTATGTTTAGTAGGGTTGCATTTGTGGATAGATATTGTTTAAATATGATTTTGTCATGGAATATCGTTTTGCTTTGTTCATGGTGACACCTTTGCTAGGTGTAGTAGTTTGAACTAGTATCTGTGGTCTCTGGGTTTCTGCAGAATGTTTATCCAGGATCTACTGCCTATCAGAAATTTCATTGAAAAATTAGATGTAATTTCGATAGGGATGTCTTTATATGTTATTTTGCCTTTTTCCTTGAAGTTTTTAATATTATATCTTTTATTATGTATATTTAGGCTTTTTATTATTATATGGCAAGGAAACTCTTTTTCCGATCCATTACATTGATGTTCTGTAAGCTTCTTCTATTTAAATAGACATATTCTACTTTAAGTTGGTAAAGTTTTCTTCTATGCATTTGTTGACTGTATTTTTTGTGCCATTCAGCTGGACTTTTTCTTCTATCCATATTTTACTTAGATTTGGTATTTTCATGTTGTCACAGATTTCCTGGATGTTCTGAATTGTTTCTTTCATCTGTTTTATTGTTTGTATGTGTGTGTGTGTGTTTGTGTGTGTGTTTTGTTTTGTTTATATTTTAGGGATTTGGTGATTTCATTCTTTTTGTCTTTTCAACCACTTCTTTAAGGGAATTTTTTATTTCCTTTTTAAGGATCTCTAATATCTTTATAGAGTTATTTTTAAGATTGTTTTCTTCTGCTTCATCTGCATTGGGTTGTTCAGCTCGTGTTGGTGTTGTAGAACCACATGTTTCTGGTGGTGCCATATTGCTCTTTCAGTTGTTGAATGTATTTTAACACTGCCATCTACCCATCTCTTCCTCTAATGGTGTAGGTAGGGCTTGTCCTTCAGGGTTCCCTCTTCCTCCAATTTGTCCAAGTGGGGCCTGTGGCTTAGATGGTATCTTCTCCAGGTAGTCAGATCCTTGCCTCTGATGGCTGCTGATGGGACAGGGTATGTTTGTGGCTGTGGGAGGCTGCTGTCAGGTCTTTGGGGCTTTAGTAGGTGGGGGTGGAGCCTGTGATGTACCTCAGGGGGCTAGGGCCCTCCCATTGGCCCCTCCAAGTGGGAACCCAGACACTCACTTGATCCAGGTGGAGGCAGGAAGAGCTTTATTGGTTGGAGTGTGGAGAGAATGCACTATTTTCTTCATTTTTTTTTTTTAAGAGAAAATGATCTTTAGGAAATTGAATGAAACTAGAAATCATTGTCACATACAGAAGTCAAAAAGTCCAATTCAGAATGGCAAGTGCCAAATTCTCCCTTGCAAGTGCTGATATTAGATAATAGATAATAGATTTTCATATGTGTGCATATATGTATTTATATATATTATGTATATATATATATTTATATGTACACATAGGGGAAATATAGACAGTGACACAAACATGGCATGAATACATCTAATTGGAGGATGGAGCCAGTAGAAACGGATGGTGAAAGAGGGATTCAAGACTGAAATAAAAAAGGAAGGACAAGAATAATAAAAATATGTATGAAAAGATCATAATGAAACACATTTCTTTGTATGTATTGTACAAAGTATAATTGTATAATGTACAATATACTTTGTATATTTATAAAATGTAAGTAAATAATATTTAATACAAATATTTTATGCTTTGTAGAAATAGTATAGTGTTTAATTTCTTACTTCAAGTTGTTATATCAGATGTCTTTTCTTACAAATAGTTACTTATTTCCCTGTATAGACTATCCTTGATTAGCATATCTAATTCAACCATAGCATGTGATAGTATGCTCTGCATTTCAGATTTATTCAAACATAAAAATTATACTGAAATTATATTGAGTTTAAGACCTTTTCATTTGCAAAATATATTTTATATGTATTTATAGTATAAATTTTTTCTCATGTAAAATTGAAACAAATTTTAAAATTTGAATGACAAAAGATTTAATAGTTTAATTTGAAACTTTCATAAAATAACAAATAAAATATAATTGGAAACTTTATATTATTAACAAACTAGAATTACTTTATTAATTTCGTCATGCAGTATGCTAACTTTGGTCTTTTGGTTAAATAAATTTAATTTCCTACTAGATCAAATTACTACTACATGCATGCAGTGTTTGAATAGCTCATAATATTTCTAATTTCATACATTGTGAATCAGATTAATGATTTGCTTTTATTCATTTTATTTTCTGAAAGGAACAGTAGAAAGACGTTATTAAATGTTGGTACTCAAACAGAAGAAGCTAGCAAGTATCTTCTATCTCATTGATATATTGGATCAGAGCCAGGGAGAAAAGGTCTATACATCTCCACCAGAACTCATAGTCTACCTTATTCCAACTCTTCTGTAAATGTATCTTTTAGTTCTTCTTTCTTGCATTGTCTTAGTCAGGTCAATCCCAAAGATATTTAGGTTGCAGCAGCTTTTGTAAAAATGTTAAGAGACAAAGCAAAACAAAAACATGAAAGGAAAGAAAGAAAGAAAGAAAGCACAAAACAAACAAAATAAAACAAAACCTCACTCAAATAGACATGTTTACTAATAATTTGGATTAAAATAAAATTTTTAAAAGAATATGGGTTATATATATATATATATCTTTACTGTTTAAATGAAATTTAAGACACATTTAAATATATAAAAATCTATTTAATATGTTTAGTAATATTTAACATTTAAATATTAGTAATAGTAACATTTAAATATTAAAAACCATAGGACAAATGAAGGACCCAAATTTCAACTTCTCTATGCAGAGATTAATACAAGAATAGATTTAATAAACATTTACATTCCCAAATGTATGCTCCTTATCTCTTGTTTCATTTCTTCCTTTCAAGATTGTCTTAAAAAGGGAGTGAGGCATTGTGCAGGACCAGTTACTGAAAACCTTGCAAGGGCATTTTAGTTGCCACTGAGCTGGCATTTCAGAAAAGATCTCCTTAGTGGTTTTCAGAGAACTGTTTTCCTTTCCTTCTTAGGTAGCCAATGTTTTCTCAATCCTGTCTTTTTAAAAAATTGTTGACCTTTTTTTTTTTTTACCGTTTTTGTTGTCAAGGGGCTAGAATTCCCTAGTAACTCACCCATGAATGAAAACAACCAATTTTATAGTTTTTACATTTCTTAAACAATAAAGTTACCTTTTATTCTATATGAGTACAAGAAAATTGTCTCTCTCTACAACTCAAAAGTGAGTTTACATATTCATGTAATATAATACTTTAAATGTAATAGAAAAAAGAACAGCCTAAAAGTTGACAAGTACTTTGTGGACAATGAGATACATACAAAAGTGACAAATGGAACAATAGCTCCTTTTAATTCATTAAAAGCATAACAGAGATTCTTCCTGTGTTTTTCCAACTGTGTGCACATCAGAATGAGACTCAAAACTAGTCTTCTATAGGGTGGATATGTGCGTTATCACTAGAATGTGACTTTAAGTATCTCTTTGTCTTTCTGTCTATCTCTCTATCATCTATTTAGTATGTATGTATATTTGAATATATGTATGTAACTATGCATGTATGTATGTACTTGTCTAATCTATCTATCTATCTATCTATCTATCTATCTATCTATCTATCTATCTATGTATGAAAGAATACCATGAAGATTCTGAATTAATTATATTATTGTCACAAGTGAAAATTCTGTATTATGTTGGCTGGGTGCATATAGTAAATCCTAAAACAAATTCCATTTTCCACTCCACAGAACAACACTGTAATTAGATTAATCAAGTGAACTAGATGTGACAAAATATATAATTAACCAATTTTAAAGAATTTAACCTGAAATATTTGAGAACTGAACTTAATGGCATATGACCTCAAAGAGCAAGGAAGAAAAAGACTTAAATACTTGCCATAAAGAAGGAGGAGCAGTGTAACCCTATGAGATGCACACCCAGTAATCTGTGGATGGCAGCAGAAATGTCAGGCTGCTGGAGGCACATAATGCCTTCTCCCACTGAGATTTCAGAGAATGTGTGTATACAGTAAGGTTTTGGGATTTTAGTTTAAAGATCTATGATTACATATATTACCATGCTTAATTGGCATTTAGCTTATATTTGCTGTTTATTTTTAATAAACATGGTAACATATAAAATAAAAGTGGAAATGAAATAAATACAATGAAAATAAAGATTCATCCCACACTCCTTGCAGATTTTCACTAAATAGTGATAAGTTTTTATGAGTGGGGGCTAAGTTGTTCTCAATTGGAAAAGATGAAAAAAAAATAAATACAATGCCTACATTCCGTTCGATTCTTTATGCTTCTGTCATTTATTGAAATTTCAGAGGGAGGTTAGAAAGTGAAAACCCTATTTAAAAAATTCTGAAGGTAGGTTATGACTTTAGTTACTAAATTTATAAAAGCAATTTGCTATCAAAAATTAGTGTGCTACAAAATGCTTTTGAGTTATATGAAAATGTTACCTTGTTCTCACTGACACATGCGATCGTCAAACCTCGATAATTTCCCTCTTGTCTCTTTTTCTGATTTTATTTCTATTATTAAGTTCTCTTATACTAGAAAAGTAAGATTGGAAACTACACAAAATAAGGAGGAAAGAAAAAAGAGAAGGGAAGTAAGTGGTGGCTGAGAGGGAAAAGGAGGAAAAGTGAATGTGGGTAGAAAAGGAAAAATGTCTTCAAGAAAACATTTCATCTAATATTGCTTTTAAATAAATTAATATTAAGTATAAATAACTATAACAAACCCATCCATGTTCTTTCAGGTAAAAAGAGCTGAGCGAATAAAGAATATTCTTAAGATGAAGGAAAGGCCAACAAAGCAACAGGATGGGAGAAATAGCTCCTTTATTAGTGATTTTTCACATTGCTGAAACAATCTGAGGAAAACAAGCCCAGGAAGGGCTTGTTTGTTACTAGTTCTAAAAGGTTCAGACCATAATTACTTTACTCTTTGTGTTTGGCAGGAACATGATGGGACAGGAGACCTAGTGAGTGGGAACAGGTGACTTCAAGACGGTTGGAATGCAAAGACCATGGCATGACAAGAAGTGATGAGAGTTGGATGTAGCTCCAAATGTACAGCCTAGTGACACAACCCCTCCAGCCAGGACATATTACCTCTGACATTTTACTAGCATGAAATAATGTTTTCCTTTGTAGTACCCATTAAACAGCCCATTTACTTACCCAAGTGATGAGGTAGGCTGTTAATTGGTTTCACATGCTTTGACAACAGTATCTTGCATCAGATTTATGGGAGAGTACTAATTCCATCAAGTAGACAATCAGAATGAGCCATCACACTCCTTCCCTAGGTAAACAGCACAATTTAGATAAGTGTTATGTTCCTTTCATCCTTACGCATGGAAGGAAAAAAGGCCCTTTGGTTAGAAAATGACTAGACAGAGTGTTATAGAAAACACACTCTGGTCTGGTAAAGGACACTGGTAAGTTCTGGTGTTTGGAGTACAAACAGCCACAAATTTCTGATATCGAATGGTTATGAATCTGAAAGTTACATCAGTATCACCAGTCATGTTTCAGCTAAACATCTGAAATATGAGCAGGTCCAAGTATAGAGGTAATAGTTTAGTAAAACCAGACTTCCAGATTCTATTTGTGAAGTGATCCATCGACATTAGAAACAAAATTCCAGATGCGTTGCACACCAAAACCAATGATAGTGACAGCAGAGTCTCCAGTTTCATTGACTCAACTGAAAGCAAACAACATAAAGGAAATTTAGCTGCAGGAATTATTTTGGTTCTCTGTCAAATATAATAATGTGCTGTTCATTACCTATTAAAGCACTCTTCTAAAATAAATACACTTTATAATATGCTCCATTATTAAGGATTTAAGTAACATTAATGTATTTGTATATACCCATTTACATCTTATTTTATTATTTTATAATTATTTTCTGTTATTTGAAAATTGCATGCAATATATTCTTATCATATTCATTACCTCTCACCTACGTCTTCCTATTTTCTTTATATATATATATACACGTATATATACATATATACGTGTATATATATATACATATATACGTATATATATACATATATATTTTTTGGTTTTTCGAGACAGGGTTTCTCTGTGGTTTTGGAGCCTGTCCTGGAACTAGCTCTTGTAGACCAGGCTGGTCTCGAACTCACAGAGATCTGCCTGTCTCTGCCTCCCGAGTGCTGGGATTAAAGGCGTGCACCAACACTGCCTGGCTAGCCTCAAACTCACAGAGATCCGCCTGCCTCTGCCTCCCAAGTGCTGGGATTAAAGAAAGGCATGCGCCACCACCGCCCGGCCTTTCTTTTTATATTTTTAAAAGAGAGTTGAGTTCTCTGTAGTCCTCATTGTCCGCTATGTTCAGCAAGTCCGGTTTTATCCCATGCTTTTTCAGACTCAGGCCAGCTGGCCTTGGTGAATTCCCGAAAGAACATCCCCATTGTCTCAGAATGTGGGTGTACCCCTCGCGGTCCTGAGTTCCTTGCTCGTGCTCCCCCTCCTTCTGCTCCTGATTTGGACCTTGAGATTTCTGTCCGGTGCTCCAATTTGGGTCTCTGTCTCTGTCTCCTTTCATCGCCTGATGAAGGTTAATATTCAGGGGGATGCCTATATGTCTGTCTTTGGCTCTTCAAGCTGATGAGGGAGAGGGACTTAATCGGGGGAGGGGGAGGGAAATGGGAGGCGGTGGCGGGGAGGAGGCAGAAATCCTCAATAAATAAACAAATTAAAAAAAAATAAATAAAAGAGAGTTGAATTCAATTATGCTGCCCCAAAACTGGTTGGTATGGGGTAAACCCTAGAGTGTGGTTGATCAATAAGAGTTATTTTGGTGTGGTAATTCCTTCGTACTCTTAAAATAAGCTGACTCTCTTTCCTCCAGCATCCACCTATTGTCAGCAGCTCCTCAGCTGGGGATGGGCCATTGTGCCTACCCCCTTTCACACTGGGTCTTATCTTGTTTGACTTCTCTATGCAGGTCTTCTATATGCTCTCAAACTTTTAGTAAGATCATATGTAAACTGCCATAATTATCATTCTTACTCAGTTTTTAACTCCGTGAGTTACCATAAAATTTTAGCCTGGCAAGAAGTGTCACAAATAGTGTCACAAATATTGTGAGAGTAATCAAACACTGCTGATTGGATTAAAGTCCCATGACACAGTATGACATCCATTCCTGGCACTGTTATCTAGACTAAGAAACAGTAATTAGAAAGATTATCGAAGCTTTAGAAGAACTTCCTACTATTATTCTCATAAATGGAGTTAGATTTTTAGTATTGTACCCATTGTACCATAAACTAATGAGCCTCTTATTCTTCATAGAGACACTGAGTCATGCAGTAGATAACAATCAAAATTGGTCAAAATGCAGAGCATAAGATGTTGTGGTGTGTTCAGCCACAAAGAAGACATCCATATCACAGTCCTCATGCCAAGGGTCAGGTCGTATAGGCTGAAAAACTGTAAGAGCCAGAGGTAGTTGAAGAGGAATGTGTCAGATTGGGGGTGGGGCATGAATAAAGGAATCCCACACTAGCTACGAATAGGGTATAATAAGGGATTCTTTATTAAAGGGGAACTCATAGATCATAATGGGGAACTAGAACAGACCCAACATCCAGGTGTGGCAAGTGGGGAGACAGAGAGTGAGTGGGCAGACTCGGTGCTTTTGATACCTAAGGTCACAGCAAACCTGTTCCAGCTGCTCAAAGGTCCTTGGCTGAAGGAGGTTTTCTATCACCTTTTGTCTAAATAAGAGAGTTCAAAACCCAATACAAAACTATATACAATAAGAACAGATATCAAATATAAAAATAAGAATTACAACCAGCATAAACAAGAAACATAAGCTAATGTTTAAATAATTATTCTGTCCTAAGGAGTCTAAGTCTTGGATTAAAAATTGCTTGGCTCAGTCATAAGAGAAAAGTAACTGTAACGGCGTAAACGAATGCAGACAGATTGTAAATATATATATACAGCTTTAATAGACTGACAGAACATGAGGAACGAGTATATGTTTTATTTTGAGGTCAGATTAATGAGGATCAGCAACTGTGGGAATTTTGTTAAAGATGATAAACTAAATTTAAGATAAGAAGTATGTCACTGTATTGACTCTAAGTGGGAAAAGGGTCTTACAAGTGTTCATCGAGGAACTGAATACCATATAAGTGACTCTTTAATGGGAACTCATTGATTTATCTCGAAAAATGTACATGATGTGGGTAGCAAACAGGCAAGAGCAAGGACTTCCTATAGTGGATCAATATTGTGAACAGTGCCAATCCGCTACTGATAATTACTGAAATATTTTCTCACCTTTCAATTTCATTTATTAAGTATATGTTTACTAGGCTGACAGTAAATTATGCCAATTGGTGTATCTCAAGATGCTCATGTCCTCTTTTGGTTGCTAAAATATTTTCAGCACCGTGAGATTAAAATCCTAACAAACTTCTCTCTAGTATGATAAACCAACCAACAAACATAACTCCTGCTGTTCCTCGGTCTGAAATATCTTGTCTAGAGAAATGCCTTATTTTACAAAAGGACCATTTTGGCCATTTATAGTTTGCTTTTTATCTATTCAATTGTTCCCTTGTATTCTTAGAACAGAAAAAGGAACCTTTTAAGAATAATAACGTACCAATTACCTTTAATTACTCTCTAGCTTTTTCAGTCGAGAGGAAAGCTTCTCATTTTATGTTTAGTTTGTGTCTGAATAGAGCATGTTATATCGGAAATCCTTAATGGAAAGGCTTTGCCATTTCCCACAAGTTCCTTGCTATTTAATGTAACTTCTAAATTTAAAAAGTTATTTAAAGTGCTACAGATTTCCTTGATCACCTTGAAAAGACGAGCAAAACATCAGTGAAAATTATTAAAAAATTGTGTTTTACTCTGATAAGAATTCATAGTTATTATCGTGAAAGCCAACTCATTTTATGTTGAGGGCTTCCACATTTCTCAACCAAGTAAATATTGACTACAAAAATATATTTCAAAAGTCTGACTGTATAGAAAATTATATGGAAATAGAAATAAAGCAACTTTTAAGGAAAGATAAAATAGGATTATTGGTCTGGCTTATGTTAGTTTGTTTAAATAAAACAATTTGAAAAATAGAAATAACCACTATTAGGAGTGTAGGACATAAAGAAAGACAAAATTGAGCAAGTTCTGCAAAACTTTACAAATTTCTCAAAAATATTGGGATTATTTACTCCTAGGTCAGCACTCTTGTAACATAATATTTATACGCAAATACATAGTATTTATGTATACAACAGGATACCATTTGGATTTAAGCATGTCATTAAACAACTTTGGAAAATATTAGGAAATTTTTTTGCAACACAATTTTTATTCACAAATTATCTTACAATAAATTAAAGAAAAATTAAAATCTGAAAAAAAAATACATAGTATGAGACCACTTGTGCTACAGAGAATGAACATGTTAAGAGTATCAGGTTTACAAACTTAAGTATTTGAGGGAGACTCGGTATCATTTGTTTTGTGATGTTTCATTCCTTAGTATTTGTGTTAAAGTATTCGGTGTTAAAATGTTTCTAGATCAGTTATTCAGATGGAAACTTAACCCCCACCACTGGCTCTTGCTTCTGAAACTGCCTGCTTAAAGTCTTTAAGAATGTGCTGCTATTTTGTCTGGAGAATGTTATTAGGTAAAGAAAATGCAAATGTTAATTTAAAAGGCAATGCATTTCTCAGAAGAAACTGTGCTCCCATAAAATGAAGAAGTATCTAAGACCAAAGGATTTTTAAAAGCAGCAATGAGCTATATAAATTTTAATAGGAGACTCAGACCAGAAAAAAAATAAGTAAATAAATATCAAATAAATAAAATGTTTTTAATATACATACATGACAAAATAGGGAAAGAAATATTTATTCATTTCATTTATCCAAAAAGTAGAACTCAATATTGACAATAGGTATTCTATTTGCCAAATCAAAAGCCAAATTAATCTTTAAGACAATATGTGAACATGAAAAGCACATTCAAACAAACTGATTGAAAGCCTACCATATGCACAGAAGAAATTGGCAATTGACATGCACAGACATACAATAATAAAAATCATTTATTAAATATGAAAAGTACAATACAAAGATAATGTTCACAGTGGACTTGAAAACCACGATGTCAGCCAATAAGTTATGACTCAAATATACTTTGAGACTAAAAACTTTGCAAAAATTCTTATTACAAAACTGTTGATGTGGGAATGATTTCTTATTAATAAAGAAACTGCCTAGGCCCATTTCATGGGCCGACCCTTAGGTAGGCGGAGAAAACAGAACAGGATGCTGGGAGAAAGAAGCTGAGTCAGGGAGTCGCCATGGTTCCCGCACTCCAGGCAGATGCAGGTTAAGATCATTCCTGGTAAGCCAGCTTGTGGGCCACACAGAATAATAGAAATGGGTTAGATCAATATGTAAGAGCTAGCCAATAAGAGGCTGGAACTATTGGGGCCAGGCAGTGATTAAAAGAATACAGTTTCCGTGTAATTATTTCGGGTATAAAGCTAGCCGTGCAGGCGGCCGGGTGCTGGGGACGCAGCCCCGCCGCACTTATTTCAACAAACTGTAACTAATAAAGTTTTTTTTTACTAAAAATAGATTGCTTTCATACAACATATTCTGGTAATGGTTTTCCTTACCTCAACAACTTCCAGATCTTTCTCATTGTCTTATCCAATCCACAACATTTTTTTTCTTTTTCAGAAAGAAAGGCCATCTGAAAGATGATAAAATAAAGATAAAGAACCAAGAAATGTGTTTTTACAAGTGACCTTTTGAATTTGTTTTTTTATTTACTGTACAATTTTACATTTGAAATATCAAATGTACCTAAAATGGACAATTCTTTCTCCATATATATATATATATATATATATATGTTTATACATATATATGGAGAAATATATGTATATATTTGTGTGTATGTATATCTATACACACCTGTGTGTGTATATACACATACACACACACATATATATGATCATAGAATACTTTGCATGAAAAATTCTGTTCAGAAAAACCACAGAAATTTCTTTTTTTTTTAAATTTTATTATGCCACTTTACATTCCAACAGCAGTTCTCCCTGCCACTCACCTTCCAACTCCTCCTCACCTTACCTCCAGTCTACTTCCACCCTAATCTACTCCTCCCAACAGGCAAGGGCTCCCATAGGAGATCAAAACTGTCTGCCACTTTAAACTGGGGCAAGACCAAGCTCTTTCTGTTTTCATTAAGACTGAGCCTGACATACTGCCACAGGGAATGGGCTCGAACCAGCTAGCTCATGCATGAGGGATATATGTTCATTCTACTGCCAGGGGCCCCTCAGATATTCCAAATTTCACTACTGTCTGCCATATATGGAGGGCCTTGCTCAGTACCATGAAGGCTCCACAGCTGTCGATCTAGAGTCCTTGAGTTTCCACAAGCTTGGTTCAGCTGTCTCTGTAGATTTCTCCATCATGATCTTGACCTTCCTTGCTCAAATATTCCCTTTTCCCTCTCTTCTGTTGGATTCCTAGTATTCGGCCTGGTATGTGATGGTGGATCCCTGCATCTGTTTCCATCACATACTGAATGAAGGCTCTATGATAATAGTTGGGATATTCACCAATCTGATTATAGGTGAAGACCAGTTTGGGCATCCTCTTCACTATGGCCACGAGTCTCATCTGGCGTCATCTTTGTGGGGTTTGGGCATTTTCCATAGCACCAGGTTTGTCCCTAACCCCATAGTTGCTTTATCTGTAAGGATCTCTCTTTAATTGCTCTCCTACTCCGTCCTTCCACCTCAACCATCCCGTTCTCACAGGTCCTCGTTCCCCATCCCCTTACCTTTACCACCCCCAGTTTACCCAGAAGCTCTTATCTAATTCCCCTCCCCATGGCGATCCAAGTTTCCCTCTTAGGGTCCTCCTTAT
>NC_022009.1:96400175-96404725 GCF_000317375.1 Microtus ochrogaster | reverse complement strand
TATATGATTACAGAAAAGTTATCATGAGATATTCTGCTTTAAAAAATTACAGAGATTTCTGTGAATGACCGTGACAACAGTATATATTACAGAAGTTCATCATCCTCCATTCTTTTTCAATTTCCAAGTTTATTTGCAACTTATTTTACTCAGGAGTCATAGTAATAGGAAGGGTGTTTGATTTATCATATAGAAGTTATTTGAAAAAAATCCTCATAAGCTATAAAACAAAACTGGTAATTCATATACATATAACCATTTTTCTGAATTGTTGATGACATGTACATCCTGGAAACATAATATATTACATTTCTGACCATAAATAATTTTGCTTCTAAAAATAATTATATCAACATCACAGTGTTTTCATACATACCTTATTTACACAAAGGTTAGTTTTCTAAGTCTGATGAATAACATGCAAAACTGAGATAGAGTTGAAATAAGTTTTTGTGCAGATAAAGAGGGGTTCTTTGTTTTTGTTTTTAAATTAATAGACATAGATGTTCTTACACAAAATAATATAATATCAAGTAATTGCATTAAATTGTTAACAAACTTAATACAATTGTTTGAAACTTATTTAAAGTCTTTATAAATGTAAAAAATTGTACAATAACAAAATTTGGGGAAAGATATATATTAAAGTATTATAACACCAAACTGTTGCTTGATTATTAAAATTTTTATTTAGTAGAAACTGTTGTGAATTTCAGTGGATTAGCACTTGTCTCTGGCTATTAAATACTTAGAACTAAAAATGGGGATAGGGAAGAAAGAAAGACTAAATATAATAATTACTTAAATTTTAATCAAAACATTTTATTTGTTCATTGAAATCATTTGTTTTCTGAATATCTATTTCATAATTATATAGAAAGTAAAAGTGAATGTTAAGTATAATAGTTACAGGTAAAAACAGTCTTTAGATTCTAACAAAGCAGTTCTAGAAAGATGGTGATATTAAAAAATATAATTCAGGAAGCACAAGGATAGATAAGAGTTAACGTGCTACATTTCACAATTTCACCTCATTTTTGTCTGTCAATGTTCTTTGTACATATAACTACATCTCTCCTACATCTTACATCAAGCCTTCTTTTACAACTAGACAAAGTGTAGTTCTCTTTTTCTGTGTCTAAAATTTTCTTTTTCTGACTCAAATCAAAATAAACTTCATTCTAATATCAAATTTCCCAGGCTTCACTGGTCTATTTAAATAATGATTTAAGAAAGAATAGTAGCAATAATAGAAAAAAATAATATCAATGTTAAATGTTAAATCCACTTTGAAAAAAAAGTACAGTTTTAGGTTGGAATAATCTTGATTACCAAAATTTTATATGACTAAAGAAGACAGTTAAAAATTAGAACAGAATAATAATTTAAGTCTTGGGATTAACATATGTATGCAGAATAAACTTGACCAACAATTTGAAAGCAGACAAGATGGCTTATCTTCTCATGCCTGGTGTTGGGTGTTCTGTTAGATGGTTTAATGATGATGAAATTAACTCTAAACTATGTATCTACTTTTATACAGAGAATTATGTGTTCTTCATTTTTGAAATTATAGTTCTCCATGCCATTTTGTCACTCCACACCATCCTATTTACTTCTCCTTGCCCTCACTCAAATTCATGGCCTCTTTTTAAATTAATTATTGTTACACACACACACACACACACACACACACACACACAGATACACGCACAGAGCAAAACCCATAAATGCATAAGTAAAACCTGAACCGTCTGTATAATGTTACTAGTATGCATGCTTTCATAGTTTACCAGTTGGTATTAAATAACCAATTAATTTTAACACCTACTATGATTGACCCGAACAGCTGAACAGATATTTCAAAAGATACAAAATAAATGTGGTCTAAAGGAAAAAATAAAGATACCTAGTATCATTAGGAAAGAGAAAATGCATAAAAACTTGAAATAAGACTCTATTTAACATTTATACAATGATAAGTATTAATATTGTCTATAACAATCCTGGCAGGCCTGAAGAGAAACAATAGTCCTGAATGTTGTATTCATTAAAAGTAAAGAAATGTCAGCAATATTCAAAATAATTCCTTGGTATCTTCATAAATTAAGCATGTGTCTATCATTTAAGATAGCAATGCCACTCATAAGAATTCTTCCAACAAAGGCATTCACATCCATTTTCACAAAGTCTGAAGGCCCATCATCCTCTCTTCTCTCATGCAATTCCAAGTTTTACCATAGCACTTTAATACGCAATCGAATCTATTCAGTATTCCTTGTAATAGGAAAGCTGTTTATGATACATTTGATATGTACAGCTATTTAAAATAAATCTTCCAAGCTATAAAGCAAAATGGTAATTCACTTTTATATAGATACTTCTTGAAACTTGTTTAGAATGGACAGACCTTGGGAACATCATAGACTAAATTTTTGTCAAAGCATATTTTCTGTATCTAAGAAAAGTTAATAATGATGACATAGAAACATTTCCATGTGGTACTCTATTGTTTAAAAAAGCACCTGATACCTTTACTGTAAAAGAAAGGTAAAAATAAAAAAAAAATGCCCATTAATTGAATAATGAGAAAACACTGCAACTGCAATAGCATTAGGAAAAATGTTGCACACTGTCTCAGTGGGTGGACCAACCCCTCGTGGTCCTGACTTCCTTGCTCATATTCTCCCTTTTTCCGCTCTTCAACTGGACATTGGGAGCTCAGTCCATTGCTCTGATGTGGGTCTCTGTCTCTATATCCGTCACCGGATGAAGGTTCTATGGTGATATTCAAGATTGTCATCAGTCTGACTACGGGACAAGGCCAGTTCAGGCCCCCTCTCTTCCACTGCCCAGGGTCCTAGCTGGGGACATCCCCGTGGACTCCTGGGAAACCCCCCAGAGCCAAGCCTCTTGCCAACCTCAAAATGGCTCTCTCAGTTAAGATATCTCCTTTTCTGCTCCCATATCCGTCCTTCATCTCAACCATCCCACTCCCCCAAACTCTACCCAATCCTTCCTTTTCCCCCCCTCTCCTTCCTCTCCCCTCCCCAACTTTTGCCTGGCGATCTTGTCTGCTTCCAATTCCCAGGAGGATCTATATATATATATTTTTTTTGAATTCACCTGATTACTTAGGTTTTCTCGGATCGCGAACTATAGGCTCAATATGTCCTTTGTTTATGGCTAGAAACCACTAATGAGTGAGTACATACCATATTCATATTTTTGGGTCTGGGTTAAATCACTCAGAATAGTGTTTTCTACTTCCATCCATTTGCATGAAAAATTTAAGATGTCTTTTTTTTTTTTGCCGCTGAGTAGTACTCTAATGTGTAGAAGCGCCACACTTTATCCATTCTTTCATCGAGGGTCATCTTGGTTGTTTTCAGGTTCTGGCTATTACAAATAATGCTGCTATGAACATAGTTGAACAAATACTTTTGTAGTTATGATTGGGCATCTCTTGGGTATGCCTGAGCTAATGGAAGATGGACTGGGACTCGGACTGAATGAGCATGGGATCAAACTGAACCCTCTGAATGTGGCTGATAATTGGGGCAGACTGAGGGGCGAATGATAATGCCACTGGGGGGAGGGGTGTGTGTGGGAGTGTAAGGGAAGTGGGAGGGGGGGAGGAAGTGGAAATTTGATTGGTATTATTTATAAAGTAATAAAAAAGAAAAAAATGTTGCAATAATAATGCAAAAATGAATAAAACATGGGGAAAAACAGGGAGTGAATAACACATATTTTATACTGAACAAAAGAAATAACTTCCAAACATCAATCCCCAAATATAGGAACTTCAATTATTTTAAACTAAAAAACCCAGACATCATTCATGAATAAAGGAGAATGATTTGCCCTTAAACGTATGACAAAATCATTCTCACCAGCAATGGATGAGTGTACCCCTTTCTCCACAACCTCTCCAGCAAAGGCTATCATTGGTGTTTTTGATTTTAGCCATTCTGACAGGTGTAAGATGCTATCTTAAAGTTGTCTTGATTTGCATTTCCCTGATCGCTAAGGAAGTTGAGCATGACCTTAAGTGACTTTTGGCCATTTGAACTTCTTCTGTTGAGAATTCTTTGTTCAGCTCAGTGCCCCATTTTAAAATTATAATTGGGTTGATTAGCCTTTTACAGTCTAGTGTCTTGAGTTCTTTATATATTTTGGAGATCAGACCTTTGTCTGTTGCGGGGTTGGTGAAGATCTTCTCCCAGTCAGTGGGTTGCGTTTTTGTCTTAGTGACAGTGTCCTTTGCTTTACAGAAGCTTCTCAGTCTCAGGAGGTCCCATTTATTCAATGTTGCCTTAATGTCTGTTATACGTAGGAAGTGGTCTCCTGTGCCCATGTGTTGTATACTCTACTACCTGTGCCCATGTACTGAATAAACTAAAGGTTATGTCCTAGATTGAAGAGTAACTGTAATTGACCAAAAATCAAACTTCTTGCTTATGACATGATTTAATTACCACAAAACATAGAAAAACTCCAACTCAGCCACACAACCTTTTACCTACAATTTGTCCTACCTATGGGAT
>NC_022009.1:96399261-96399674 GCF_000317375.1 Microtus ochrogaster | reverse complement strand
CTCACATTGACTGCATGGGACTGACCAAGGCCCTCTGAATATCTGTTAGAGATGTGTAATTTGCATTTCTTGTGGGATTCCAAACAGTGGGAACAAGGGCTGTCTCTGACTTTTGTGCCATATTTTGGGACCCTATTCCTCATATTGGGTTGCCTTGCCCCACCCTTGTATTAAACAAAGGGAGGTACTTAGTCTTACTGCAAATTGATATGTCTTGTTTGGTTCATATCCATGGGAGATATGAACTATTCTAAATACAAAGGATGGAAACAGAGGAGGAATTGATAGGGGTGGACCAGGCCCAGGGGAGGTTGGGGTAAAGGGCTGAGAAGAGAGGAGGGAGGGGAAATTGCAGTCATGATGTAAAAATTTAAAAAAATGTGTTGCATGAAATATTATTAATTAAAAACAAC
>NC_022009.1:96390904-96396836 GCF_000317375.1 Microtus ochrogaster | reverse complement strand
ATCATATGAAGTGGGAAAAAGTGGGGGTTGGGAGAAGGGAAAAACAGTAAAACCCAAAATACCTAAGAGATAAAGGTGGACTTTGGAAATACACAATGAATGTGAAGGGTACTTGCAAAGAGGCTACAACCAAGAGTGCAAAGGTGAACAAAACTTCATCTACACGCTCCACGGTGTGTGGATGATGCTGAACTAGCTTACAAAGCTTTTTATTCTCCTTACTCACTGATATTAGAGACTGAACTTTCAAGATCAGACTGTTCAATGAAAATATGTTACTAAGAACTGCAAGAAATACCTAACAAAATACACTACTTACCCAAGTTAGCAGTGTTTTACAAGAAATATGGACTATGAAAGGCAGTATGACTTTTCTGAAGGATTGTAGCTCTTCAGCTACTGGACACAATGATACTGAGATAAGTAAAATGTCTGATGAAAATTTCAAAAGTTTTTCTTTCCCAATGGATAAATCTACAAAAATGTTCCATATCTTCCATATCTAAGGCCCAGGGAACATTACAGAAAAGGGGACCAAAAACAATAAGAGACAAAAGATAAGGGGATTTGCTTTGTGGTTGTTTCTCTCAGTAATATATAATACTATAATTCTACGGTCTTCTGACATGACTACCCAGCTTGAACTGACTGAACAAGAAGGGCAGGAATGAACATACTGAACTGGATAAGGAAAAACCCTTATCCCTAACTTCCCTGCAAAAAACCCTACACAAAGAACTACAGGCTATCGAGTAAAGCTGGACAGAGAGGTGTTTCTTTTAAGGGAGCAGCCACTCACAACTGACTGCCCATTGTCTAATGAACATGACTGATAAGAGGCATACACATGAACTTTACAGTTTTTATTTATGAATATACTTTATTTATGAATATACTTAATTCATAAATATAATAATATTCATAAATAAAATACACTTTTATTTATGTGTATATATATAATAGTAATTGGTAATGGAAAAAATGATTCTAATAGACGAGTCAAAGGCCAAAAATCATTCTGTGCATTTGAAGAAGAATGAGGAGGGATATATGGGGTCATTTGGTAGAAGGAAAGAGAAGGAAGAAATGTTATAACTAAAGAAAATCTCAATAACAAACAAAGGAGCCGAGGAGTTCAATCTGGAGGGAGCACTCAAAATCACAGAAGGAAATTGGGATCTGGGAAAAGTATAATTGTGAGAAATGGAGAAAAGACTAAAGTTATTAATGAACAAACAGAATTCAGGAAGAACACTGTAAAATACTGTCCTCCCTACATAGCATAGTTATCACATTTATGAACTCAGCATCTGTAGTTACCTTCGGAAGATTTGTAAAATAATAAGTCATTCTAAATTCCAGCATTGAAAGGATAGAAGGTAGATGACCTCTAAGAGTTAGCCTTTACTCAGTAGTTATTGGCAGTTGCTAGTTGCTAGTAGAAGTAGTCTTTTCTGAGGATATACTCACTGGTAACATCTTCTGCCCCACACCATGGCTATATGGGCATCATTAACTAACTTGACTTAGTGGGTTATTAAAAACGTAGGATCTAAAGTTGGAATATATTGATGGTGATATTGGGAATAATTGGAAAGTGATAATGGGAAATACTATTTTATTTCATTCTATATATGTATTCAGGTGTTAATAATAAAGAAAAAGAAAACATGAAAATCTACACCAATAGACTTGACTAAAATGAAGAAAAACAAGGGAAGTAAGACAAGGCTGGAAATACACTATATCCAAACATCTATCATTAAGATTAAAAAAAAAAACTGTCACTACCTCTTTAAAGAATTCAAAGAGAGACTCATAGCCCTAACCTAAGGATGCACATAGTAGAAGAATTAATTGTATGTGAAAAGTTAAGAAACAAAAACAAGCAAGCAGAGATATATAATGTGGTCATATTATTTTTTTAATGAGAAAATAATCTCATGTGAAATATCATCTCCCTAAAGCAATATTTACATTCATATTAGATACAGTCATTTTAAGAAACATTTTTAAATACTTCAAGAGCTACATACTGTGAACAGTTGTAGAAAAGCTAAGATTAAAGTCTCCCCTTTTTTAATCTTAAATTTATGGAGTGTTGGTAAGAAAAATAATGAAGACATAAAATTTAAATACAATAAATGAACTGAGATTTGTTCACTCCCTAAGTTTTAGTTTTCCAATGTTTATTAAAAATTACTTCTTTGAATGATTATCTATACTCTGTATGGCTATCAGCAGCATCTAATTGTCCTGGTGGGCAAATAAACTAATTACAGACATCCTAGTGATTATAATTAAGAGACTTTCAAAGATGGTAAAACACATTTCAAGATACGATTTTCTTTTATGTTGCTTCTCCATCTTTCTTAGTGTGTATATATTATTATATTATACACTTCATTTTACTATCTTAAACATTATAATATTTTGAAGAATAAAATACCTTCTTCCAAATGATTGTGTGAACTTTTTAGCATCTCCGTATGGCCTCCTTCATTTGAAGCTTTTACAAGCTTGTTTTGAGGCTTGTGGCATTGGCACTAAGAAAAGGCATTCCAACTACTTCCTTAATATAAAACCATTTAGGATGTTCACTGAAATATTTTGTTTATTAGAGTAATCTGGGATATTTGAAACACAGATTCCTTCTTTTTATCAGACTCTATGACATATTATCTTTCCTCACTAACATGTGCACCTGTAGCTTTTGCTGACAATTGCTACAAATCTTTGCTTGGTCTTCTTGACGGAAAATAGGGTTTGGTAAATGGCTTGACACAGTTTCCTATATGCAAAACATAAAGGGCTGGAAATAACACTGAACTAATAAAAGTGTGAAAAGTGATCACCTTAGTTTAATTATAACCACAGAAAAGGCAAAGCTAAAGCAAACTCATAAATACTCGCATACTAAGCAGCATAGCAAGGTACTCTGATCATGTTACTGAGAGACCTATTTGCTTACCATGAACCACATTTAATTCTTATTCTTCTTCTTTTATTAATTCCTTGAGAAACTCACATCAAGAACTCCACACCACAAATCTCCTGGTCCCTCAGTATCTGTCCTTTCCTCTGTGTCTCTCTCCCAAAAGGAAAGCTAAAAAAGAATAAATTAAGATAAAGATAATCAATAATGGTCCCAGTCACTGAACAGCCGCTGAGGACTCAGCTGCCTCCACCTCGACCTAGAGCCTCCTTGCTTTTCTTCTTGAAGCTCCATGTCTCCCTCCTCCTCACATCCCCTGCCTTCTCCTGCAGCGGCATTCTGCAGGCCCTTTCCACTGAGGAAAAAGGGAATCGTATCTTATGTCTGTTGTTCAGAACCTCTACTCTTTTGACCCCTTTGCTGATGCAAGTAAGGTCCTGAGGATTATATCCATATAAGAATTCAAAAGAGAAAGGTCAGAAAGACCCTTACTACTGTCCAAGGGATTGCGGATGATTACGATAAAAAGAAACTAGTGAAGGCATTTAAGAAGAAATTTGCCTGCAATGGTACTGTAATTGAGCATCCAGGATATGGAGAAGTAATTCAGTTACAGGGTGACCAGCACAAGAACATATGCCAGTTTCTAATAGAGATTTGACTGGTTGAGGATGATCAGCTGAAGGTTCATGGGTTTTAAGTTCTTTTAACACTGAAGCTTGAGGATTTCCTTGCAATGAGTAGAATTTCCTATGAGAAAGCTTTGGTTTGGCCAGGATTGAGAATCAGATGGATATCCATAATTTGGCTTTGTCTAAAGAGCTGTTTTGTATCATTTGTTGAATGATGCATCTAGATAAAAAAAACATGAGAAGGGTATAAAATGATGAAATGATCCCAATAAAAGGACTTTTTCAGGCACTCAATGTGAACATCAGAAGATGAATATAATTTGAAAGTGACCATTCAGGGAGGCATTGATTAAATCATAAAACACTAGCTTACATAACTAAGTGAAGCATGCTAATAAATAGTAACACTACACCAAAGAGCAAAAATGTGACATCCCGTCAACATACTAGATGTGTATCCAAGAAGAACAGTAGTATTTTATATGCTAAGCTGTGATGGTTTTGCTCCATTTTTCTGTCATTTCAAAATTGGACCTAACACAGTTTATAGAAAATTATTTACGTGACCAATATTAAAATACTGAAAATTATATTCTTAATCTCCTGTTTTTATCTCTAGTTGATGTCAGGCTGAGTTCCTAAGGCTTTGAGTTGAGTAAAAAATAAATAATATTTCTAAAATCTACAGGACAATAAATTAAAATTTTATATATTTATTAAATCTTAAAAGGAACCAAAATTTTTAAATATTTTGAGGATATCATTAGAGCAGCTGAATAGAAACACTACTTGAACATAAACAATTTTCTAAAATTATTTCTGCCCCCCAAAAATCCATAACCTTAGCCTAAAGTTTCTTACGTTCAGTCCTCTAATGACCATCTTTGCAAGATAAATACACATGACCCCGCATAAACAAACATACAAAATGCACATGTGACATGAGTACTTACTGATAATAAATTAGAAATCAATAGATTTAAAAATTAGAATTGCTACTAAAATCAGTAATTCTCTACATAAAGCACACAGAGAGATAACATTATTGCTTCTTAAAGACACTGGTGCTGTCATGCTCACTTCTCAGTTTATAAACATGTGGGAATGACTGGGGAAGTGGAACAGGTTATATGCCTTGGACATGACAGAGGTTTGACATAATGAGTGTCAACATTTGACAATATGTTGGTAGACAAAGGGAATATTTTGCTATTTGGAAAAATATGCACACAGAAAGAAAACAACTGCATGACAGCACCTATATTGGCATTGTATTGTAGAACATGTTAAGACACAGATGCAAGGAAATGTTTCTGTGACATAGTTGCAGCTGAATATTCATAAGAAAGGCAATCCTTTGCATCAGTCTTCAGGGAAGGAATGAGTAACAAAAATAACCAACTTCATTATTAAATATTTTTAAGTCAACTGTTTTCTTCAGACTTAGTAAATTAGTAGCCATCATAAAATTAAATTGAGGGCTCACTGCAATTAATCTAAACCTAGTCAAGCTTAATGGCTACTGAATTGACATATAACACAATATTTTTATTTTTAAAATATGTCATCTATATAACCATACTTGCTATTTCAGGAATTAGTATACATTTAGGTATCTTGCAGAAACACATAGTTTACAAAAAAGCTGTAAAATAAAAACATATAGCAGAATAAATAAGTCTCCTACAAATAGTGCTTCATTTGATATTTGCACAAAGGGAAATTCTCTTTCTTCAGGAATAAAGGTAACACAATAGATCAAAATATTCTTTGACTTATTGGGCATAAATATTCATCTAATTGAGAAACAGTCTGAAAAATCTTCAGTCACTTATAACAAATAAAAAACCCTGGGAAAGATATTGGCTGAAAAGAAAATAGTGTTTTCTTCGAGACTCAAACACTTGAATATTTCTAGGGTAAGTAGGAGAGAGAAAATATAAAGATAGAGATATACTGAAGTGAACCTAACAAACTAATGATGTAATCATAGTTACAAAAAAGAAGGAGAAAGAGAATGGAATTTATATGAGGGTTTATTCTTTTAGATGGTTTGAGAGACAATAATCCTGGCTCAGGGATTTTGAGGTTTAGATGAAGTTCCACACAAATGCTGCTGCTGGTGTTCTCATTATGATAAAGTACTTTCAGATTGAACTAGAAAGGAAATAATTAGATATGTTTTATATATGTAATTTAAAATGTCTAATTTTTGTATCTAACAAATACAGCTTTACTATGAATGAAGGACACCTTGAAATATCTTAACACCATTTTAATCATTTATTATTCACTATTGAGTACCTTTGAAATGAAAACAAAAGCAACTGTGTTTGTAATTCAGGTTAAAAAATATACTTCTAGC
>NC_022009.1:96384376-96390764 GCF_000317375.1 Microtus ochrogaster | reverse complement strand
TATATATATACTTCTAAATAGTGATGACTAGAATAGGGACTGTAAGAAAAATGATCCTGAATGTAATAAAAGGAGGTCATGGAGAATCATGTCAGAATCATGTCAGTTTTTGATAATATTCTATAATGGAACAATGCTATTAGAAAAAGAAGATATTTTCAAGATGAAAGATTAATATTCCTAATGTGAACATCAGGGCATTAATAGTCGATCGATAAGTGGTTCAGAATACTTCTTAATGGAGTGGAAGAAGTAAAATTTGGTGACCAATGTAATTTACTGCACTACACACACACACAGACACACACACACACAGACACACACACACACACCTAATTTTTCAAGTGAATGTGAGAGCATTCTATATTTTTCCATTTCTAAAATACATCTTAGTCATTTTTAATATTTCTTTGATTATGTATTTCATGTTTAAATAATGTACCTTAAGTATACCCCCAAGATATAAAAAGCTGTAACTAAGCATATGGATCAAATTTTGATAAATAAACTTATATTTCATTAAGAAAGGCATCATTATACTGATTAATTTTAAGTTGCACTAATTTGGGGAGAGAAAAAAAGAGAGCATAAGGCAGGTTTTTTAGCTTTCTAGCTTATGGAAACATATATCAGAGCAATATTTAAATTTACTTCATGCAATTATTATATGACCCATTCCAGGTTAACCTTCCTTTAATCCTTTACTCAGTTTAATGCGAATATTCTATCCTTTCTAAACATTCTTCTTGCTGTTTCATTTATTAATCTCTTGGTCAAATGTCTAATGAATAATTTCAATGCTTAGGCATGCCTCTTAAGTAAGAAAGATAGAATAACATAGTTTGGTGTAGGAGTT
The DNA here is from genome assembly GCF_000317375.1 of Microtus ochrogaster. Lineage (NCBI taxonomy): Eukaryota > Metazoa > Chordata > Mammalia > Rodentia > Cricetidae > Microtus > Microtus ochrogaster. Next base: position 96,389,908 of record NC_022009.1, on the reverse strand, counting down.
CCTTCTGTTTGTATGTTGCTTTCATTGGTTAATGAATAAAGAAACTGACTTGGCCTTTTGAGAGGGCAGAACTTAGGTAGGCAGGGAAAACAAAACTGAATGGTGGGAGGAAGATAGCAGAGTCAAGAAAAGCCATGGATCCTCCACCGGAGATGGACGCTGGTTAGAATCGTGGTAAGCCACTGCCACCTGGTGATACACAGATTAATGGACACGGATTAAACTAATATGTAAGAGTTAGCCAATAAGAAGTTAGAGCTAAGGAATGGCCAAGCAGTGTTTTAATTAATACAGTTTCTGTCTGGTTAAGTCAGGTGTAAGATAGCTGGGTAGCTGAGACAAACAAGCGGCCCCCTCTCCCTACAACAATAGTTTTCAGAATATGCATGGCAGAATCCTACCTCTGTGAAGTTACATTTCCATGGAAAAACTCAACAAAGAAATCTTTGGAAACGATTTTTCTAATCCTTTGAGGATGTGCAAGCACCTTTTTTTTTCTCTTCCTCATTTACTGTTATGCACCTGTATCCCTGTCAGAGTCACTTATATATCATGCTTATTTAAATGTTCATGCTGTTAATAATAAATTAGATCCGCTTCTCAAATTAAACTGTAAAATGCTTGACTTTTGTTATCCACTTGTTTTGGCAGACAGGGTAAAGATGTTTGTCTCCAGTCCTGGTAGTCTGATTTTGTTCACCTGAACACACATCGTAGAAGGAGAAAGACTGACTGTAAAATGTTGTCCTTTGATCACCGTAGGCACACTATGACATGAATATACTTACACACATACAACCACCACCAATAAATAGACAGACAGGCAGACAGATGGATATTGACTGATAGAAAAATACATAAATGTGGCTGGTAGAAATATCAGTTGTAGAAATATTAGCACCTGTTTGTGTAGAAACAATCCAGATGAGAAAACATTACAAATAAAGTATATTGAATTCTGTTCAAGGGGGAAATTAAGCCTCTTTTAAATTCAGAAACTGATGATTAAGGAAAATGGAATGTAAAGTCTGTGTGAGTCTTATGGTCTTTTGGAAAGTACTTTAATGTTTTCAGGTGGAAGGTAGGCTGCTATATTAGCATGTAATCTTTGTCTCAAACAACATGGAAGGTGAGGACCTATAGTCTGACCTCCACATGCATTCTGTGACACAGATATGTCTATATATAGACAGAGAATCACAACTGATTGTTATTGAAACTGTGTGGAAACAAACTCGAAGGTATTAAAATATCAAAGATAAGATACTTCTAAGCTATACAAACAATGAAAATGGATAAAATCAGTTATTTTATTTACATATCTTTCTACATGTAGAAAATGTCATAAGAGATTTTACAATAGTGAATTTTTTAGTTGATTCAGAAGCCTTATTGTGGTTATTTTGTTAATATTTTCTTCTTTAGAGCTTTTATTCCTTCCCCCATCTCTGTTTCATTTTAAGAGCTTAAATATTCTGCAAATGAAGATTCCAATGACAAGGCTGTATTCCACAGTCATTGCTGTATAGATATATTTGTTTCCCTATAATCTAATATCTAATACAAGTTTGCACGACATTATCATTATGTATCAAATAGTTTGAAATTTACCTGCTGAAGTCAACATCGTAAAGTTAAATTTTAACACAGGAGAATGAAGAGAGCCAAGGAAAACTATTGTGTTAGCTTTGATCAGTTACACATTGTAATAAAGATATTGAAGGGAATTCAAATCTAACTTAATTTGAGGATAGCCACAGGCATTCTGTGTTTGTATTTCTTATAACTTTGCAGAGACTGTTGAAAGTTCAATGAGGTATGCCTCCCAGCAATGACTAACCTCAGAATAATAGCCACAAGAAGGCTTAGGAGGCTGAGCCTGTTTAGAGCAGAAAAACAGGAGTGCAGATTCCAATCTTCTTATGACTCACAGTAAAACTGTTTAAAAAATACATTAAAGGAAGGTGTGCTTGGTAAAAATGATTACCTATTATTCTAGAGAGGAAAACCAAGAATTAGCAAGGAAAATAAGGCTTGTTCTAGTTAAAATGGATCAAATTTCATACAGCATTTAATGTAGTTTGTAACAGGGTAGATTTTCAGCGACTAGAACTGCAAATATTGTTATTTTTGAGAGTGTAGCACCAGTGTGTATACCCTCCAAAACTTTATATGGAGCCTTTTACTTGATAATCCCTCATTAAATACCAATGAGCTGAATTTCATTGAATAAGTTAAAAAGAATATTTGAATAGATGAACTGAAAGAATATAAGTCATTTCTTTTATCAGGATTGATAACATCAAGTAACTTCTTTAAGGGAAACTATACATGTAGAGTAAAACCAATAAGTCATGTTATCGTGGCAATTGTACAGACAATGGAGATTACATTTTAGTCCTAAATCGGAAAGATTAAAACTGTAAACCCCTGAGCTCTAAAATTATGTTTAGAATTGTTTATTCCATTTTAAATTCTAAATATCAAATTTTTATGATTGAAGATGTTCAAGGTAGATATTTGTTTAGAATATCAAGAACATGGACATGACCATACATCTCAACTTGATGCTTATAAGAGCATTATATAAAAAAAAATCATATAAATATTTATTTATAGTCACCAGAATAGGAGAAATTGACTTTTGATACTATTTATTACTAAATTGAACATACAATAGAAAAAATACATATTTTGCAGAGTTCATACAGCATACCTCATGATAAATGCAATTGTAGCTTGAGGAACTTTATTTTGTGCTGATTTTTACTTTCTTGTTAATTTTTTAGTATACTTTTCACTTTAGTATGTGTTTTTCTGCTTGTATGTATATGCATGTGTGTGTGTGTGTATATATATGTGTGTGTGTGTGTATGTTCACATATGCCGTAGTATATACGGAGTTAAGAGTAATAATTGCACTCATCAATTCTCACCTACTGTCACATGTCAAATTAACGATATTCAATGGAAGGTAACCCAAATTTATAATTCTGTTCTCAGTTCCAGATCCAAACATGCAGAGTTAATAATATGGACATCTACTTTCAATCAATAGCCTTCCTACAAAACAAACAGGAGTAGTTAGTGTTCCGCAGATTTGGCGGTTAATTTCACCCATATTTTCATTTCACGTGTATAAACACTTAGGACTTTTCCACTCATTTTTGGGAGCATCCATGGTGTTTAATTTCACTCCTATTTTCACATTTCGTGTGTATAAACACTTAGGACTTTTCTATTTATTTCTGGAAGCATCCATCAGACTGAAGGGTTTTGACATTTGCAGAAATAATAGCTATTGAAGATTTTTCTTGTACTACTCATGATTTGCGTTGTCAAAGTAATATTAATAAAATCATTGTACAGATCACCCAAAATTCTATGTAAAGTCACATATTCTTACAGAAACCAATATTTTATTTCATACTCATAAAATTAAAGATATAAAATATGAAAAAGGAACATTAAAGGGTCTAAGGGCTGACATGTCCTTGCAACTTGACAAAATTTAGGTACATTCTGAAGAAAACATTTTTTCCCTTCAGCATCAACCCATTTACGAACCAATTTATTTTTGAAATAGGCCTCAGGGGCAGTGTGGTGGGTGGCTGTAATGGGGAATATCTCTCTGGCCACTCAAGGAAATTGCTATGGACTTTTAATCTTATTTTGATTAAGTTCTGTGTAGATTGTGTCTGCCAGGCTGGCAATAAGATTACTGGTTCTGAGATCTCTTGGCTGCTATTGGACTGAGATTCAATTTTTTCCAACTTTTTCAAGGTTAAATTGAAACAATATTATCCATTTTTTCTAAACAGTATATATTTAGGTTTTGACTTGTTCTAGAGACTGCAATGTTAATAAAATTCCAAATTTTAAAAGTCACAAGCATATGGAAGCCAACTTTTGTAAAATCAAAATGCAAAGAAAGGAATTTTTTTAGGCAAATTCAGCCTATTTTCGTATACTTGATATTTCTGAAGAGTAGTTTTGTAAGGAAGCAAAATATGGTTTTAAAATGAATAATGGAAAAAGAGTGGTTTGTTATAGAAAAACTAATGGACAGTGTGAAGCTTTATTTATTTTTTTATCTTCTTTTTGATTTTGTTTTTTTCTGTAGACATCCAATAATGGAATGAATCACTTTCTGTTTTGGCGTCACCAAGATAACAAAATGAAACTTCAGCCTTTTTTTTTTTAACTCAGATTAACCAGAAATAATTGCATATTCATCAGTCTAAAAGTTCATCCACTTTTTAAAGTAGAACCCTGCTATTATACTAGATTTTATTGACTGTTAAACCAAAGTTTATCCTCAGGAATTTAAACTTCAAGTGATTCTTGACTGCAGTTGACATGACTTCCAGGCCAGCCTGGGAATTATCAAGGCATTTTCTGTACAAGTAAAACAGCAGCAAGAACACAAGGTGAGCTTCTTGGCTCATCTTGTAGGCACTTTGACTTTTGAGTTCGGGACTTCCATCTGGCCTGTCAGTGTATAATCTTCCCATCATCTCAGAGACATGATGTAACATGAGTTTGAAGGAAAGTCAGGAATCCTGATAGTCAGAGCTATCAGCCCCTGCCTGGTACATGTCATCCCGTTATCCTTCCAGGAGTGTAGCAGTGTGCATATCTATTGCAGTGTCATACGAGAGCAAGTGGGTGGAACTGCCACGCAACACTGTTCTGACAGTCTGGTTCATCATATCAGTGGGTTCCAGTCTGGTGGGCAAGAGTACTTCAGACACTCCTCGACGTGCAGGGACTGTGATTATTTCCTGGGATATAAAATCACATACAGTCTACCCTTGTCCACGGCGTGGTGATGGCTGAGAGCAGTGTATAGCACTGCATGAAAAGCTGATTCAGATGGTAACTTTTCCACTCGACATTCCATGTTCAATATTTTATGGAGCTGCAGTTTGTGCTTCAATAACTTTATAAAAATCTAAATGAAAATCGATAAGTTTTTTTAAGTTTAAATTGGTTTTAAAGTAATATTGTGAATATTTTTACAAAAGCAGAAAATAAATGATTTCAGGATTTCATCCTCTAATAATCATGAACTTTTCTACATCAATTATTTTCTTCATAAAAGCTCTGTTCAAATTATTTCTAAAGCCGATTACTTCTAAGGAAATATATTAACACTTAGCTTAATCTTAACTGATTAAGATCTGTCATTTCACAAAGGCTGTAAAAAAGGGAAGGGATTTCTAGTTTTAGTCACTAGGTATTGTGAACCCAAATTTAAAAGTGTGTTTCTACTATATTTTAGAACATATTCCAAATTGGTTTATATACAATTTTAAAGATATTTGGTATAATCACTGCAAGCTTATTATACTACTTAAATGCATCAAAAGATATGAACATTTCCAAATTTAAATGAGGCTCATTTAGCCTAGACTTAAAACTTGAAAGGGGATTTCTGCACTAGGAATTGGTTGAACTCATTCATAATACAATCTGTGGTTTTTCTTTGACTTGGTGTTTCTCACTTTACTTTGTGAAAAACCTCCTTAG
>NC_022009.1:96379579-96382942 GCF_000317375.1 Microtus ochrogaster | reverse complement strand
CCTTTTATGTAAGTTTGCCAATGATCTGTCTTTTCTTTTAAGTGGTATCCTTAACATAGTAATGCGTTTCACACAGAAATTTTTAGACAAAATGTACTTAGACCATATTCACTGCAGTTCTTCCAGTTTTTCCTTCTTTTTTGCTTGCTCTCTCCATTATTCCCATCATTCCTGGTCTCTCTTCTACCTTCAAGCCTTTAAACCTTGCGTGTGTGTGTGTGTGTGTGTGTGTGTGTGTGTGTGTGTGTATGTGTGTGTGTGAGAGAGAGAGAGAGAGAGAGAGCGAGAGAGAGAGAGAGAGAGAATCTCTTTTTTTGTGTGTGACTTATTTGTTTTAATTTGATCACCCGAAGTTTCAGGATTTCTCTGTTATTGATCAGAATTCGTTCTTGATTACTGAATACAATTGTGTTACATATACATCCCCTATTTTCCTTTACTTTTTCATCATCTGTCTGGCATCTAAGTTGGTTCTATAGCTTCACTGTTATTAATAATACTTCAATAAATATTGATGTACACATGACTTGTGAATTGAGAATTTAATTTGATCAGAACCTAACTCTTTACACAATGACTTTGTGCATCTTCCTACAGCTCTTTTATATTGAGCCCTTGAAGTTGTCACTAAAATATTGTTACATTACTTCCTCCTCCAATATTCCTTCCCTGATATCTGTCTCTTATTGTTTGACTATTTTCTATGTGCACATATATCAATGAAGTTATAAATACAACCTGTAGAGTATGTTTACTGTTAGTTGCATGTGTGGCATTTTGGCTTGACCACTTGGCAGTACATGAACAATTAGGACACTCAAACCTAAAAAAAGATGAATTCTCCCTTTCTTAGCAGTTATTAATTACACATATCTCTGTAACTCTGTTTGGGGTTCATAGATTTCCCATATGTTGGCATATCAAATATTTTTTTTTCACTCTTCAGGTTGTCTTTAGGAAGCTACATTTTTTATGTATCATGGGTGTAAAATTCCTTTCATTTCTAGAAGAAATACCTTGCAGCCAACTTACTGGTCCTCTGTACCTCACAGATTTTCTCCTTCTTCTGTGATATTTCTTAAAACATAGGTATAAATGTTCTGTGGAAATTGTGTCATCTGGGCATGGGCACCACTCAAAAAAATGTTTTCTGAATTTGGCCAGTTCTGGTCATCTGTTTCTGCATTTAGTTATAAAACAAAACATAATTGGTGCAGGGAGAAAACAACACTCATGTATAGAAGAACACATGAATAATCAGTTCACATGTTCATATGGATAATACTGACTTAGAAAACTGACAATGTAAGATTCTTAAAAAACCTATGACCTTACTTTTCACAGGTAGTTAGGTAAATTCTCTGTACCAGCCATGATTTTACTTCTATGGAGTGGGCCTTAAATACAAATAGACTGTTCTTGGTGGTCATGGAAATATTCGGGTCACTATACACTTAACATCCTATGAATAAGTGGTTGCTTGACACATTTTGGAGTAATGCATGTACATCCTCCTGAGTTCAAGGGCTCTGTGACATTTGTTTACTCATTTATTCCCTGTAAATCTATAGCAGTACTTACAATTTTTTTTCTGTAAAGTTTTAATGCAAACACAAAGAGTTTTAGATTTGTTTTCTCTTAAATGTGACAGGTTAAGACTCTCAACCTTCTGCAGACCTACAAAGGAAGGCAGAACAAGAGAAATGAACAGAAGAAACTTATAACTAACATATTTGTGAATGTACATTTGAATTATAGCATAAAGTTGTTCTAGATAAGTAATCTGGAGATACTTAAGTACAAAATTCTTCTAGAAACTTCTCAGTTAATATTCTCTTGATTTCTGTTTAATATTTATGAAAACAGATTTATTATTTTTAAATATTAAAAATTAATTTTTCCATAAGATGAAAGCCAATAATTTAAATTTTAATAAGGTGAAGAAGAAAATCTGCAATGCAACATTGACTGTACCTTTTGTTAGTGAAAGGCAGTGTGAGAAGATTAGACATCTGTTAATATATGGTGAAAAGTTTGTTATTCATCTTGGATTTATGAGTGTTCTTCTTAAAGCATATGAACAACTAAAGAGAATATAGTTTATAATGTTACAAAAGATTTGAATGGAAGGTGCATAGAAGGGTTGGATAAAGGACAGGAAAAAGTGAAAGTGAGGTCATTATATTTCAGTTTTGAAACATCTTTATGAAAAATAAAATAAAATTTCTATCCCACAAAGACTTGATGACACTGGTTTAAAAATAATCAACTCTTGCCACAATCACTCATTATGTCTTACTTATGCAACCGAGAACTCTTTAATTATAAGAATTATAATTTATCCTGGTAGTGTCATAGGAAAAAAGATTAATTACTTTTAGCAATCAATTTTACAGATAATCATAATTCTTTATTTCAGCTACAAAAAGAAAAGTTTGCAGATAAGCTAATGCATAAAACATGAATACTATTCACTCAGTAGTAAAAAGGAAATCAGCATTGAAATATTTCTTCCACACAGTTGGTTAAAAACTGCCTCTTTTTGGTGTGTAACTCATAATTATATTTTTAAGTTCAATTGACTCTTAACATAGGAACAGAATTTTAAACAAACACTATTTCAAAAAATGATAGCTTTAAATTGTTCATATTTACAAATTCAGTTTTGTGAAATTTATATTATGTTTTTATATCGTAAATGCTACAATAGATTAGTTACAGACTGCAGTATGAATTAAAATAGAGGATTATTTGAAGCACTTGAAGGCCCAAGGCAGAGTTCTTTATAAGTAGTCCTCTTTCAATCAAGATTATCGCTTTCCAAATTTAAACCTACTTCAGCCCATATTATACATTCATCTTGAAGGTCTAACCCACAAGTCATACCAGAATCACAGTTAAATAAAATGAATTTCTTAAGCAGCATGCATTTTGAAATTCTCTGTATTTTGAATTATAGATGAAATTAAGAATAGGTTATGACAGGATATATTGTATAAACACCTACTGGGTCCAGTTGACACATGTAAACACGTGAAATAATCAAGTCTGAGGGGGATATGAAGGTAAGAGCACAGATGAAGGCGGGGCACACCCTTTCTCATTTATTTATAGGAAATTGTGAAATCCCAATTTGTAATAATGTCTTCTTGTTATTTGAAATAGGGGTCTCAGAGTACAGCAGGAAACTCCTATCAGAACAAGCCTAGCCTTGTGTTTTTTTTTTTTTTTCTTGGATGCCAGGCAATAGTGGAAAGAGAGAAGTGACTCCAGAAAACTGGCCTTTGAGCCCTATGGCTGAATAAAACATGTCCATCCCAACACATGTCATGCACTGAATCTCACAAGTGAAGAAAATTTTAT
>NC_022009.1:96376075-96379091 GCF_000317375.1 Microtus ochrogaster | reverse complement strand
CATATATGTGTGAGTTTCTTGGCACATGCCCCCAGTGTTAGGAGTCCTCCAAGAAGAACAAGCTACGTAACTGTCACATATATGCAGAGGACCTACCTGAGTGCCATCCAGACTCCTAGATTGTCAGTTCCAACTCTATGAGCTCCTATGAGCTCAGGTTATTTGATTCTGAAATTCTTCTTTTTCTATGCTTACTATTCTTAGTTTTTGTCTTTTCCTAGTGGCCTGGCTTTCCTGGATGTGTTGTTCTAGGAGCTTCTAGAGTTGCTATTTTGTTTTTGACTGATGAATCTCTTTCTTCTTTTATATCTTCAACACCTGAGATTCTCTCTACCATCTCTTATATTCTGTTGGTAATACTTGGATCTGCAGTTACTGCTCACGTGCACAGATTTTCCATTTCCTTAATTGCCTCAGTTTATTGTTTCTAGTTAAATTTTATTCAGTTTATTGTTTCTAGTTTAATCTTTATTGTTTCTAATTCAATTTTGGGGTCTTGAATAATTTCTTCCCTGTGTTTGTTTTTTACATTGCTTTCTTGGCATTCTTAAAGGGACATGTTAATTTCCTCTAATCTTTTGTTTTTGTAATCCTGTACTTCTTTAAGGCAGGTTTTCATTTCCTCTTTAAGGCCTCTATCATCTTCATAAATTTGTTTATAAACACCTTTTAAACCTTTGCTTTAGCTGAGTTGGGATATTTAAATTTTGCTGCTGCAGGATGGTTGTACTCTGGTGGTGACATTTTACTCTGGCTGCTGTTGTATGTTTGCTTCCATTAGCATTCAGACATCTGGGTTTGGGTAGATCAGGTCCAGTCCATGATTTCTGAGTTTATTTTCATTGGATGGGTGTTTTCTTCATTCATTTCTGGCTTCTTTCTTTCTTTTTGTTTTGTGGTCTCTATTTCTGGTGGTCTATATTTCTGGTCTGTATAACCTCTGTTCTTATAGAGAATCTCTGTCCATGTTTGGGTCTGGCCTGTTGGCAGTTAATTGGAGTTTGGTAAAGCAAGGGTATCTTTGTTTTTTTGATATGTGTGCCTTCATCTGAGTAGCAGAAGAATCATTTGAGTAGTGTGATGTGTGCCTGAATAGCTAAAATCCACTGGGTTTGGGGTCAGGGCTTGGTAGCAGCACAGGAGATGAGCTGGGCAAGGGTCATTGGGAACAGAATCTAGGGAGTGGAAGAGTTTAGGTTGTATACTGGCCATATACCTGTTTTGGAAGGTGTGGCCAGTGAAAATGTGTAATTACTGGAGAGATAAAATATTTCTTGGAACATGAAGGAACACTGAGATAACAGAACATCCATGAATAAATATCTCTGAAGAAATTAAAACATATGGCTGGTGAGATGGCTTGGTGCATAAAAGGTGGCAAACTGAGTTTAATCCCCCAAGCCATCTTAAAGGTAGGGGAGTAGACTCTAAAATTGTCTTCTAATAAGCACATACATTTACATATATAGTTTTAAACACACAAAGAATTAAATTAATTTTAAAAAGAAATAACATTTTTAAATTTTTATTTATTTAAAGCAATCTTTTTGATTTTATAAATTCTGGTTGCACTGCAGACGACCCCTAAAACTGCCCAAACCTCACAACTGTCACCTCCATTTAGAGGGCCTAGTTTGATCCGATGCAGGTTCCCCAGCTATTAGTCCACAGTCAGTGAGATCCCTCTAACATGCTTCAGCTGTTTCTGTGGGTTTCCCCATCATGGTCTTGACCCCTTTTCTCATATTATTGCTCCTTCCTCTCTATGACAATGACATCTTGAAATTTGCATGCAAATAGAAGGAACTGGAAAAAAGCATTCTGAGTGCGGTAGCCCAGATCTATAAAGATACGCATGGTATGGTCTCACTCATCGGTGGATATCAGACATAAAGGAAAGGATGCTCAGTCTTCAGTCCACAAGCCCACAAAAGCCAGGAAGCAAGGAGAATTATGAGAGAGATGTTCATGGATCCCCTTGTGAGTGGGAAATAGACAATATTTCTAAGTTAATTGTGAGCACGGAGGAAGGGAGTATGAAGGGGAGAGGGGAGAAGTGGAGGGGACAGCAGAACATATGGGATCAGGAAGGTTGAATTGGGGGACAGAGAGAGAGAGAGATAGAAAAAGAGAGAGAGCAAGGAAAGAGATATCTTGACAGAGGGAGCAATTATAGGATTAGCAAGAAGCCTTGCACTAGAGAAAAACCAGGATCCACAAGTGTGACCCCAACTAATAATCAAAGCAATAAAGGAGGGAATGCCTCAATTGCCCTTTCTCTGTAATCAGATTGATGATTACCTTAATTGTTATTATACAACCTTCATCCAGTAACTGATGGAAGCAGTTGCAGAGATCCACAGCTAAAGACCAGGTCAAGGTCCTGGAAAACATAATTATTTTATGAGGTCACAGTCACCCTTGTACCCAAACTCAGAAAGATGCAACAAAGAAAGAGAATTGCAAACCAATTTCCCTCATGAACATTGATGCAAAAATACTCAGTAAATACTTGCAAACTAAATTCATGAATACATCAAAAATAGCTTCCTCCATGACCAAGTAGATGCAGGAATGGTTAAATATACAAGGGACATATCTAAACATAATAAATGTAATCTGCAGCAGACCTACTTCCAACATCAATTTAAATGGAGAGAAACAACATAATTCCACTAAAATGAGGGACAAGTCAAGGCTGTCAACTCTCTCCATCCCTATTCAATATTTTACTAAAATTCTAGCTAGAGCAATAAGACAACTAGATAAGATCAAGTTTACACAAATTGGAAAGGAAGAACTTAGTGTTTCTGTTTGCACATGAGATGATAGTATACATAAGCAACTCCAAAAAATTCTGAGGGAACTACTAAAGCTAATAAAAAACTTCATCCAAGTGACTGCACATAGGATAAATTCAAAAATATTAGTAGCCCACTCATACACAAGTGATAAATGGGCAGAGAAAGAAATCAGAGAAACACTACCTTCCACAATAGTCACATGTAGTGAAGAG
>NC_022009.1:96354265-96375180 GCF_000317375.1 Microtus ochrogaster | reverse complement strand
ACTACAGGGTGATACTAATAATAATCTCATGATTTTGGCATAAAAACAGAGGTGGATCAATGTAATTGAATCGAAGGCCCAGAAGTAAATCTACACACATATGGACATCTGATTTTTCACAAAGTAAGCCAAAATTATATAACTGAAAAAAGAAAACATCTTCAACAATGGTGCTTGCATACCTGGATGTTGTCATGCAGAAAAATAAAAATAGATTCATTTTATCACCATGCACAAAATTCAAGTCCACATGGATCAAAAACCTCAACATAAGACCATATGCACAAAATTTGATAGAAGTTACATTGCTGAATAGACTTGAGGACACTGTTGCAGGACATAACTTCCCTAACAATACACTATTGGCATAGACACCAAGATTGACAATTAATGCATGGAACCATATGAAACTGAAGAGTTACATATGACAATGGACACCATGAAAAGGGCAAAACGGCAGCCCGTAAAATGGCAAATCATCTTCACCACAACTGCACAGTGGGCTGATATCTAAATATATATAAACAATTCAGAAGAGTACACATCACAATTTAAAAAGTAATCCAATTAAATAATAATGCTCCAATCTACCGACCTATAGAAGCTAATCTGCAAAGAAGGCTGAATGGGTTATCATTGTATCTTCTGGGGAAGAAGAAAGAAAATAATTTTTGCTGGTGTACTGGGGGTAGCTGCTGAGATGGAAATAGGAGGAATGGAGGGAGAGTACTGGAAGACTTGACTGGAAAAAAGAGGGCATTTGCAGGTGAGGTAAAAACCTAGTGTAGTATAAATACACAGGGATCTACATGGATGACCCCCAAGTAAGACTCATAGTAATAGTGATATGTATCCTGAACTGGCCATCTGGTAACCAGGAAAATTTTCCAGTGGAGGGATTCTCCAGTTGGAGACCTCAACACAGCCATATAACCTCTGACCTACAATTTGATCGGCCTACAAGTTATGCTGGAATAAAGGTGAACCAGCAATTGTGGGAGTGATCAACCAATGACTGGTCCATTCTGAGACCCATGCCACGTAAGTCTACCCCAACACTACTTGTAGTACAAGGAATCAGACACAAAATAGGCCAGAGACCTAGGGTAGAATTAAACATGAGTGACAAAAAGAAGTCAATGTAATGATGCTTAAAGACACTCAGCTATACTTATAGGTTGGTGTTAGTCCAATTGTTACCATAGAGACTTTACCTAGCACCTAGTAGAAAGAGATGCAGAGACCCGTATCTAAATATTAGACCAAGCTTGGAGAACTCTGAAGATGAAAGGGAGGAAGGATTGTAGGCGATAGAGGAGTTAAGGACATCACAATAAAATCCATAGAATCATAAGCCCTCCCAGACACTGAACTGACAACCAAGCAGTTTGCATGAGACTGAGGTAGGCCTTCTTCATTTATGTAACAGGTGTGTAGCTTGTCTTCTTGTGGGACTCCTCACAGTGAGAGCAGGGGTTGTCTCTGACTCTTTTGCAAGCTTTAGGGACCCTCTTCCTCATACTGAGTTGCCTTGTTTAGTCTTAATATGAGAGGTGGCATCTAGTCTTACTGCAACTTGTTATGCCAGTTGATGTCCATAGGAGGCCTGCCTTTTTCTGAATAGAAACTGAGGAGTGAACAGGGAGCAAAGGGGAGGGCCTGAGAAGAGAGGAGAGTGGGGATAATATAGTCTGGATGTAAAAAAAGTAATAATGATAATTAAAAATAATTTTTAAAAATGAACAGCAAAGTGACTTGGGTGAGAACCACAAGAAATTGAAAATTATATATTTTAATAAAATTTGTTCTTTATAAATCATGTTGACATATATAATATAAAGGAATAAATTTTAATTTACTAGATTTTATTAATATGTAAATATGTCTTATTGTATATTTGTATATACAGATATATAAGTACAGAGGCATTAATCTTTACATTTCTTTTGCTAAGTGGTTAATATATTGTATTATAAATATTATTAATGAATTAATTGTATAATTATAAAATGTTTACTTTGGATAATCATATACTAGGAAAGTATTATAACCTAACTCATAATAGGAAAGTCTTATCATATTGATGTATATAAATTTATGAAACAAAAATACATTTAGATAAAAATACAGAATAGTTCATAACAAAAAAAAATGCTTGTTAAGTCTTTTTATTAAATAATTTTTTAAACAAACTATTTTTTTCATTTATATACCAAGCTCAGTTCCCACTCTTTCCCCTCCTTCTGCTCCCTCCATCTTCCCTTCATCCTACCCACAATCCACGCCTCAGAGAGGGTAAGATTTGCCATGGGGAGTCAACAAAATCTAGCAGAGTGCTTTTAGGCAGGACCAAGGCTCTCCCTACTATATCTAGACTGAGAAAGGTATCCCTCCAAAAAGAATGGGTTCCAAAAAGCCAGGAAAAGCAGTAGGGATATAGCCTAATCTCACTCCAGTGGCCCCACAGTCTGCCCCAGCCATGCAACTGTCACCCACATCAGAGGGCCAAGTATGCTGCTTGTTAAGTAATTTTTACAACTCTGAATAAAAGCTTAAATAAGTTGTTGAAACTTTTAGCCAATGATTCTTGACCCTTGGGTGGCTGGTCATCAGTCTAATGAAAAATTGCTAAGAAGGGGAGAAGTACCCAGCTGAACATCTAGCAAGAAATGTAATAAATGCAAGCAAAAGAAGCATCATCTTCCCTAAATACTGAATGTTTTCTCTGTGCTTTCTTAAATTTCCTGGTTAATGGCTTTATGGATGTCTTCATTAATTTATCAGGTTTCTTTTTCTATATACTTTAACATTCTTGAATAAACACCTAAGCTAATTAAAGGCAATATTCTGAATTGTTATATGTATTTTCTTGTATCCAGTCTTTTGTAGCCTATAAGTATTTAATAACTCAACTAAGCTAGTCTGGTTTAAACAATGAGAAAAATTTTAAAACATATAAGTGCAATTCACAGGGGCTGACTTTTAATTCAAGAGCTCAGTGAATTAACCAAGAATGTTGGAAGTTCCCCATCTGTCTTCATAGACATATTGACTTTTTCTTCAGGTAAGAATGCCTCATGAGCAGAAAATAGCTTTTAAATAACACAACTCAGACCCAAAGGGAATGTGAAGGTTGTTGGTTGTGCTGCTTTCTAAACATAACGTCCTTTTAACAGCACATGGGGATCTACCCTCATATTTTCTAGATAAAAAGTGTTTGTAGCAAAAGTCAGTCACCAACAAGAAAAAATAAGTTGTATTTTACTTAGATTTAGTGATCTTAACATATTGATTGTAAGATGGGATAGCATTCCTGGGTTTAGATTATAGAAATACTTAAGATTTCTGGTGTTACTTGATCAATGACAAATAATTTAATATCCTATTTAGTGCCATCAATTATGTTAACCTATCTTTCATTATCATAATAGAATGAAACATCATATAGTTACTTACAGATAGTTTCTTTTACTCAATGTGTTTTGACAGTCATTGGAATCATATGTGTGTGTGTGTGTGTGTGTATGTGTGTGTATGTATATTACCTAGATCCTAAAACTTTATAGTAAATTAAAAAAGAAAGATAAATAACCCAGGTGAAAGTTTATTTTCCAGAGATTGAAGTTAGAAGCTTTCATTTATACCCATTTAGGGAAACTGAAAATAAGCATATATGTCATACAGCTCAAACAAAATTCACTTAATTCTTTAGTTAGAAGTCTTTGCAAATATATCTTCAAACTCATGCGATATTACCAACAAATCTATAGTTGAAATTCACTGCAGTGTCCTTATGTATGCACATATTTATATACACATACAGAGGGTCCAGCCTTCTGCAGGTCAGAGAGACGCAAATCAAAGTACAGTGTCATCGAGAAACACATACAGACTTCTTTACAAGGGATGAAAGCTTCCTCCTTATTTTTATTATACTTTCTGTCCTTGTTCTTCTCCATTCTTTTATTCTGTTTTCTTGTGTTCTTCTACTATGATTTCTCCCTTTTACTTCTCTGATGACTTATTTCTATATTACTTTCTGATGTCTTTCTTCTTTACTTCCCGATATATTCCTTCTACTCTACATCCTGACACTTCTCCCTGATAACTTCCTTCTATACTACTTCTTGATGACTTCCTACTACACTCCTTTCTGATGACTTTCTTCTGCCATCTTTCCTTATACACTATTCTTTTTACATTCTTTTCTTCTATATCTTTCTATCTAAATCTTTCCTGGTGATTTCCTTCTCTTTTTTTTTTATTTTTTATCTTACGGTACATATACCCCAGCATCATCTGTCTAGCAATATAAATATTTAATATGATTGCATCCTATTGTTTGAGAGAATGATTACAATAAATACAGGTAAAAGCATGTTTTCAATTACACTTACCTGACTATACACATTTTACATATTACAGGTGAAAGGCAAATTAATACCAAGGACCCACATACTGTTAAATATTAATCCTTTAGAATTCTCATAGATCAGGAGATATTTAGCCACAACTGCTCACAGAGGCAGTAATTGTTATAATTGCCAGAAAAATCAGGTAACTAGTTTCACTTTTCATATATTAGAGTTCTGTCCAATTACTTTAACTAACCACCCAATTCTGTTTTCTAGTTACATGAAAGAAATTGTCTAAAGCTTTGTTTTAGCTATGATGTACACTGGAAAACATGAATACAAAAATAACTTTAACTACTAGAACTCAATTATTTTACTTAATCATTAAACTAAGCCACAGTCAAGACCTCTCCTCAGGAGAAACTTAGGCGTCCTAGCTGTGTGACACTTTTCTGTTATTGTTTTATAGTCTCTGCAGCCTATGTGTTATTAGGGGTTGGGGCAATACCATAGCTAGCCTTGACTCATATTAATTTTACCACTAAATTAATTTTTATCATAATTTCTATATTTATTAAAATTTCTATATTTATTAAAAACCTTTAGTCATCAAAATTCTATTTAAATTAACACTATTATTGTATAAAACCATTACTTCAATTATACAGTGCAGATTAAGAGGAAATCACCTTCATAATAATCCACAGGTAAAAATTTCCAGCATAATGGGATATGTCCAGGAAAATAATCACACAGCATTAAAGGTAGTGAGGATCCTTTCACATCCGTTTATACCAAGAGATACAACAGAAAACCGACAGTGGCAAACATGTTAAGGCACACATAGTGGCAAGAGACATTCTGGAAACTGAAGCCCTTGGTGTTTGTCTATACAAGTCTCACCCATCAGTGCCTTGCATTCTGGTGGTGCAATCACTGAATGCAAGTGCAACTTGCTGCTTTTCTCACATGGCAAAAGTCTTGAACACCTACATAAATATAAATACATATAATTCAAATTTGTAGAGTACATTTTGTTACTTATGCACAATCAAAATGAGAACGGTACAACATTGCTGCCACGTAGTAAATATGAGAGGATTTTTGAACCATAACAGCAACTGTCATCAGTTTCCTTAATTCATATCTCTAGCATTTATCATTAATTTAACTATGGCCAACTTTACCTGCTGATCCACATTTGCATATTAAACTATTATGTAGATTTCTACTTTCCTTAATTATGTAACAGCAGCAACTGGATGCTACAGGTTTGGTCTATTCTAAAACATAAAAATAATAAATTATTTTATTGTTGGAAAAGACAAATAGTAGAAAAATACTTTATTCCAGATATTTATTTCCAAGAACCAATTTTGTTCTTCTGAAAAAAAAAGTATATGCCCTTAACAACTGAGTCAATTCTGCTCCCAACAGAAAAGGTCATTATTAATGTTACTGAACATTAAAAGTTCATTGGTGAAATATTCAAAAAAGTTAGATTGTATATTATTTAAATTTAAATTAGCATATAAAAGGAAATATTTATTACTCAACACATTTCTTGTTAATGATAATAAGAAAAGTGAACCTGGTATGGGAGGGAAATGCACTCTATAATTCCATGAATTCAGGTTATTAAATCAGAAGTATTTAGAATTCAAGAACAGCCTAGCCTATTTGGAATAATTTGTCTGAATAAGAGCCATAAAAACAAAGAATATAAATGTTAAAATGGAAAATACTAAAAGGTCGTGTTTTGAAATTCAGGAGACATTCTTTGTCTTTTCTCACAAATAAAAATCTTCCACACTATAATAAGATCAATTATATCCACATAATAAAGATCTATCCCAAGAGAGTAACTGAAGAAATACACAAAATATTCAATTACTCACGCATTCATTTGAGAGACACAACCAAATCCACAGAAAATTTCAATTACCACTCTACACATCAAAGTAAATTTATTGTTGGTACTAGCATAAGGTGCATAGTCATTGCTTACAAACAGGCAAAACCTTTTTGCAGTTCCACAATGAAATCATTATCAGAATAGTTTTATACTTTATACTTGCACATTCTTTAAATAAAAAACAACAGATGAATCTAAAATGGCTGAAAGGCACTTAAAAAAGGCTCAACATCCATAGCCATCAGAAAAAAATGCAAATCAAAACAACTCTGATAGTCTATCTTACACCTGTAATATAAAAATATAAAATACATTGATGACAGCTTACCCTGGAGAGGTTGTGGCATAATGAGAACATTCCTCCATTGCTTGTAGGAGTGCAAACTGGTCCAGCTACTTTGGATATCACTATGGCAATTTCTCAGAAAATTAGAAAATAATCTACCTCAAGACCCAACAATACCACTTCTGGCGGAATATGCAAAGGAACCTCATTCATACCACAAGGGCAATGGGGAAAAATAATAATGGTGTCTTGAAATTTGCAGGCAAATGAATGGATATAAAAGTCACTATACTGAATTAGGTAACCCAGACCCGGAAACTAAATATAATGTATACTCACTCATAAGTGAATTTTAGACACAAAATAAAGAAAATCCAGCTCACAATTCACAACCCCAGAGAACCTACACAACAAAGAGAATCATAAAAAAAGACATACATTGATCAAATCTACATTGGAAGTAGAAAAATACAAGATCTTCTGAGTAAATTGGGAGCATAGGAATCATGGGTATAGAACAAGGGGAGAGTGGAGGAAGGAAAGGGAGCAGAGAAAAATTTATCACTCAATAAAAACAATAAAAATTTGAGCTCTATGCCTCTAGTGTTTTGTTAAATGAAAATGTTTAATATAAAATTTAAAAAATAGGAAAAAAGGCCTTGGAGACATGATGCAAGTTCAAACACACATGTGTGTCACTGTGTGTGTGTATATGTATACACAAAAAACAGTGATACAATTGAAATAAAAGTTATTTATTTATAGTTGCTTAGCTGAGAATTCCCTGGCTAGATACAATAGTATTTGTATTTACTTAGTACACTACCTCTCATGGCATGCAATTTTTTGTCTTACTATAATATCAACTTGTTTCTCCTCTTCTTCAATCTTCTATAAAGATATTCAGATTTATCCATTTCATGATTAAATTTCTGTTCCATATAAACTGTATATTAAATAAGTATGCACCGTTTCATCTTGTTCGTCTTTTTCTTATTTATTTGATGAATTAGAAAGAGTGAGAGGAATCATCGGCATGTATATATGTATGATGACTTGATTCATATTTTTCATTGATAATTTGGCCAGCACCCAGACTGTCCTGCCTGCAGCACATGGCTGCAACCTCTCCAGCTATCCTGTTTTTTTTCACAGCATGATCCCTTTAGTGTCATAGTTGACTGCTGGGAACTGCTTTAGGTACATTGATATTTTGGCCACCAAAAACCTCTCCCCATGTACGGAATCACTTTAATTGCCCTTAATAATTGCCCATAAACTGCCAAGCAAGTCATATTTGTTGGTATCTGAACAGGCAACCACCAAAGTGTGAAAATTTGCGGCCTCTGGCCACATCTCTCTGCCAATCACGTCTCTCTGCCATGCAGCTGGAATTGTGACACTGGCTGGACAATAAGAATTATTACACTTATAAAAATTCACTGAAATTTCCTAATGGAAGATATTAAACTACTAAATTTAAAAGTTTTATGATGACAGGCAATATTTTGCTTGAACTACTGATGAAATTCTGCAAAGCATATGTAATTTTTCTTATACATACATTTATTTGATTTGGGGAATTACGTTTGTTTTTCATATTATATCCTCATGAAAATAGTTTGATAACAGACTGAAGAATGAGGCACTTTTAGAAATGATACAGTTTTTACAGACTAATAATGAACAGCTAATTGAAAAAAAATAATATCTTCAAAAATGGTAAAAATTATTTGACAGACAAAACTGAATCAGTGCCAAATGGTGCTGAGAAATTATCTGAAAGAATACATACTGCTGAATGTAACAATTGAAATCTGTTAAAAACTTATGATAGAAAAAATTAAAAAAAAAACTTATGATAAGTAAACAGGGTATTTCTCCAGGAAGGCAATATGGACACCATCCAAATAATGTCCAAGGAGGACACATTATCTTTCATTGAAAAATTTTATACCTTGGAATCATATGTACAGAATAAGGACCAGAGGCTAATGAATCAATGAACACATTAGAACTATACACAGTACAGGAGATTTAGACTTTACATAAAGCAATGGCAAAAAGATTTGAAATGATTGAGGAAATTATTGAAACTGATGATCAGTGAGAAAAGGTACAATAATAGGATTTAGCCTCACCAGTACAAGTCAGAGTCAGGGATGGCTTATCCAGAGTACTATCCAGTAATCCCCCTGACAAGCTATCCAGTAGTAAAAACCCTAAAGGATTCTAAAGTGTAAATGGCAACCTATAGGTATGAGTGCTCTAAAGGTAATTAAGCATGCAATAGTATCGTATGGCTTGCTTCACCGTTTGTTAGGGAAATGGTAAATATGTGGGCTTCAATCAGTAAGGTTACCCCACATCATTGGCTTCAGTTAGTTTCAGCTGTCCTTGAAGATGAAACACAACTGTTATGGAAGTGCTACTAACAAGAAGAGGCAAAAATTTTAGAACCACAGGGAAAAAGAAAAGGATTTGAGGCTTTTCAAGATCAAATTCTTGGTGAGAGCTATTACATGATTCCAAAAGACCATGCTCTATATGATAAACCCACCCTGTTCCTATGCTACACAGCAGCCATAAATGTTTGGGAGAGGATTCAAGATCTAGGAAAATGAATGAATCATATACCAGGACTAAACAGGGCCAGAAAGAACCCTTTAGGGACATTTTACAAAGATTAAGAAAGGCTGTATAAATAGGAGTAAAAGACCAAGAAGCTAGATGAGTACTTACAGAATCTCTGACTTCTGAAAATGCCAACTTAGAATGCAAAAAGATACTTGAGCCTTTAAAAGTCATATCAGAAAAAAAAAAGTCAGATCAGAACCAATGGATGAATGGGTTGTGCATATAATGATCTTTGAGACATTTGACTATAATACTGAGGATTGGGTAGGAAAAACAATTTACAATGGTATGAAGAGACAGTCAAATGTCAAATGTTTTAATTGTGGTAGAATAGGACATATGAAGAGCTTGTAAGCAAGGAATTCCTAGAAATAATGTCTTTTCTGGGAATGGCAAGCTTCTGTACTACGTAAAAGATATGGCAAAGGCTGATATTCAATCAACAAATGTAGGGTGACAAGAGACAGACAAGGCAACCCAATATGGTCAGGAAACTCCTTGTGGGGGGCCTCTCACAGGTCCCTTGTCAAATGTGTTCCAATCATTCCCAGTCACTGTGGAGAACATGTCTCAGCACAAAAATTTAAAAATCCAGTGCCTGCTGAAAAAAAGAAAAAGCACACTGTTCTGGATAATGGAAGAGTCATGAAGGATAAATCAAAATCTCTAATAAGAAATAGAAAATGTATATTTTGGAAGACTTCTATAAATTGTCAAAGACTCAAAACTAAGAGATCATAAAAATAACATTGTTATTGAGTAATTAATGGACACAGGTGCAGATGCAACTACCGTTACTCCAGAATCTTGGATCCAAATTTGCTTCTTAAAGAGGTAGATGTTCAAATCCAAGGAATTGGAACCATATTTCAAATGAAACAAAGCACAAGATGAGTTGAATGCATAGGATCAGAAGGAGAAAAAGGAAGGCTGAGGTCATATGTGACTAATATCACAGCGAATTTATATAGTGAATTTACGGGGGATTTGATACAGCAATAGAATACCCATATTAACATTCCTATAGTCCCATAAACTCAAGTTACTGATTCACAATATTCAGAAAGAGTTGTTTTGCATATTGAAACTGCTGAAATTATACCAGATGATACAGGATGGATTTAATTATTCATACAGGTTCAAGATATAATCATGAATAGGCTTTGTCCCATATACATAACACACATCCAATCTCATATGGTCTTCCAGGTCCTCTAGCAAAAGGTAATGCAGAAATTTATTCATTAGTGACTGCAAATGTGTTGAAGGTCTCAGAATTTCATAAAAAAGATCATGTCAATAGCAAAGTTTAAAGAAAGAGTTTTCTAGTATATGGCAACAAGCTAAGAAGATCATAAAGGGATTCCCTACCTGATCTTTCTTATAACCAAACACTGCTACCTACACAGAATGACCTAAAGAGTATTCAAACAGATAAAATCTTGAAGATGAATATGTTCCACTTTACAGAATTTGGAAATTTAAAATATGTACGCAACACAATTGACACTTACTCGATTTTTCAATGGCAAGTGCCTTGAGCTCAGAAAAGACTGATTCAGTAATCATACATTTATTAGAAGCTATGGCCAAAATGGGTATATCTGCACAAATAAAGACTGATAATGGTCCACCATTTATCTTTAAGAAAATGAAACAATTTTTTGCTAATTATAATATAAAGCATATTACAGGTATACCAAACTATCCTACAGGTTAGGTATTTATACAAAGATAAAATTGAACTATAAAGGATATGTTAAACAAACAGGCAGGGATGACAAATGCCCTAGATGCTTCATTAACCTTGAATTTTCTTAATGCTAATGAGAAAGAAACAGGGACAGCAGAATTAAATCACCCAGTGTATTTTAAGGAAGTTTTGACCTAAGAATGGAAATCAGGAGATGTGGTCCATTGGGGATGGGGCTTCACTACTCTTGTTTCCATAAGAGAAGAAAAACTATGGATACTATCACAATTAATAAACATTCAATTTGAAAAGGAGAAGCCTCCCAAGAAAGAAAAATGACAGCTCATCCACAGAGGTGACAATCATACCCGTGTTAAAAAAACCTCATAATGGCTGGGGCAGTGTTCTTTTCTTGTCTTTGCAGGAAAGTAATCATCTTCAATTAGTCAAGAGACCCTGAACATTTGGATGCCTAAAGGGGAAAAGATAACCAGAAAGTTTTACCAAACAAAGAAAACTAGGATTTATGAGGACAGGTCATCTGCAGGGTAAAATTTCATTTTCTGTACACACACACACACACACACACACACACACACACACACACGAACTTCAGAAAAACTCTATCAAATACTCAGAGACTATTTGTAATTATAGTAGAGAATAATCTTGAAACTTGGCAATCATTTTAGTTTTATAGGATCCTATAGAAAGAATATTGCCTCCATGATAGCTGGAAGTAATTTTAGAAGATGACGGCCCTTCTTCCAACAAAGTTTGTTCTCAGCATTAGAGACATCAATTAGGAGTTGATTATAACTGGTATAGGTTTGGAGGCTGGGTGGAAAATAAAGGAAATTGAATGGGATAATAGGTAGATTAGTGTGAACTTACACTAATAATAATAATGAGTAATAGAATACTTGTGAGCTATTATTTACAGACAATTTACATTGGTATAGATTCATGTATATTGATACAAATTCAAATTATATTGTTATATTGAGTATATATATCCTATTTCTGTTTATAATATCTGTACATTTATACAAAGTTACGTTGTCATATTTTATGCATGCATGTTTCTACATCTGTTTAATACATTCTGTATATTAATTCAATTTTGGGATATTTTTTTTTTTTGAGACAGGGTTTCTCTGGTTTTGGAGGCTGTCCTGGAACTAGCTCTTGTAGACCAGGCTGGTCTCGAACTCACAGAAATCTGCCTGCCTCTGCCTCCCAAGTGCTGGGATTAAAGGCGTGCACCACCACCGCCCGGCTCAATTTTGGGATATTTATCATATTTTATTATACATTTCTACCTCTAATCAAGATATTTATATATTGTTTGCATTTTGAAACCACTTTTCTCATTTTCTGCACAGTTGTTTAAAGATTGTTTAAAAATCTAACATGAAATCTTTGTCTTTAAGTTATACAGGTATCAAATATTATATCAATAGTCAGTTATGTTTGTCACACTTATAGTTAGCCTAATCAGGATTTTTAGATACATAGAGATTTTATTTCACCTGGATAGGTAATCTTCATCCACTTCAAAAATCTGTAGAATATGACGTTTAAAGATCTTAGGGATCTGTTGATGTGAGACACAGTTGCTCTTGGCATCACTGCTCTGGTTTTTTTTTTTTTTTTTTCTTCACGGAAGGGCATCTCAGGCTTTTCTCCATCCTGAAGATCTACCCACATTTATTGTACCAAACATCTTTTAACTCCCTCCCCCCAAACCAAGGTGGAAGCTCATTAATATTCACTTTCCAGGCAATGCTGGGCTAGGGAAAACACCTGCAACTTAGCCATCATCTTCAGCAAACACCTCTCCCCAGGTGATCTACATTTTTTTTTTTGAGCTAAATATTTTATCTTTTAATTGAATCCAACCTCATTTTCCTCAGCAGGTTTTTGGTCAAATTTCATAATTTTTGATAGAAAATAGAATACCAAAACGCTTTTTAAAAAAAAAATTGGCCAACCCCCCATAAATGCACACATAATTTGCTAAGTATACACATTTTAAGGAGTTTCAAAATTAAAAGGAAATAGATTCACTTTTAGAAGACTATCTCTTCATTTTAACTGTAAGAACATAGCATTTAACTTTTTAGGATTTGAAATTTTGATAGAATTTAGCGTAGGCTGACACAAATTGTTAGATATGAATAAGTACATAAATGGAAAATGAATTTCTAAAATGTTTGTGATAATTCTCAGGGTTGCTAAATTAACTGTAACTTAAGCAGACAATTCCTCAGTCTTTAAAAAAGGGAAATCTCAGTTCCTATCCCTGGAAAAGGAGAAATGAGTTCATATGCAATGCCCACCTAGTTTGCAAAACAACTTGTGATCTTTTTAGAAGTTGAGGCCAATTAGATAGTTCTTCATTTTTTTCAGCTTTTAAAGTTCTTCATATTTTCTTTTTTATTAAAAATTTTTAATTAAAAACTTTTTTTATTAAAAAAGGGCGCCTCCTCCCCGCCTCCCTTTTCTCTCCCCCTCCCTCCACTCCCTATCCCCACTCCCCTCCCCCTCCCTCTCCTGTCCAAAGAGCAGTCAGGGTTCCCTGCCCTGTGGGAAGTCCAAGGTCCTCCCCCCTCCATCCAGGTCTAGGAAATTGAGCATCCAAACAGACTAGGTTCCCACAAAGCCAGTCCATGCAGTAGAATAAAAACTCAGTGCCATTGTCCTTGGCTTCTCAGTCAGCCCTCATTGTCAGCCACATTCAGAGAGTTCGGTTTGATCTCATGCTCCATCAGGAATGGACTGTTCTGGCCTCTAATTATTTAGAGCCTTTTATGTTCTTCAGGACCTACAGGCCTTCAAAATTAGGACCAACTGGGAAATAAATACCTTAACAAGCTTGCCAGCCAGCACAAGATTTAGACCAAGGACTCTTCTTTATAACTTCATCTTTTGGATGACCCTGAAGGACATTTGAAGAAGACTTTGACTCAAAGATGCTGTTTCTTCCTAATCCTAGCTGATTTTTCAGTCCTAGATTATTATCAGTTGTTCCAGAAAAGCAATGTTTTTAATTTACTGGTTCTGGTATTTGTTAATTATAGCCTATACTTCAGCTCCAGCTGACCAGAATCAAAGATTCTTAATTCAAAATATCAAGTATCTCTAAGAACAGGGCTAGTTCCAGGAGAGGCTCCAAAACCACAGAGAAACCCTGTCTCGAAAAACAAAAAAAAAAGAAAAAATTTCAAAGACCCAAATGTTTCTCTGAAAATTTTCAAGCCAGGTCCCGACTATCCGCACAGTCTCAGCAACATTTCCTATGATCCCACAATAACTCCTTAATCTTTGAATAATCAGTAGCTTTTGAGCACAACCTACTTCCAAAGATGGTCAAGTCTGGCACAACAATGCCTCACAAAAACAGTACTAATTAGTCTTAGTTTCTACTGCTGTGATAAAACACCATGGCTAAACATTGTTTGTGTGGAAAGTATTTATTTGTCTTACTCATCCAAATCACAGTCCAGCATGTATGAAAGTGAAGACAGACACTCAGAAGCCTGAAAGCCAGGAACTCTTACAGTTTATGGAAGAATGCTGCTTATTAGTTAAGCTTTGTGTGGCTTGCTCAGGTTCTATCTCATACAATAAAGGGCCACCTGTCCTATGCACAGTGGCTGGCTACTCCAATAACAACAATCATTAATGAAGACGTTATTAATAATAAGTTAATAATAAAGTTGAACACAAACCATTATGGAGTTTATAAGCATCATGTATCATATGCATAACACAAGTCAAACTGATAGGCACTAAATACTAGGTAACTAAAGATAAACTTCATAAAAATTGAAAAAAAAGTTGTTAGACCATGGTGACTCACACACTTAGGAGGCAGAGATAGGTGAATCTCAGTGATTTTCAGGTACAGCCTGGTCTACAAAGCAAGTTCCAGGACAGCCAGAACTGTCACACAAAGAAACACTGTCTCAGGGAAAATAGAAAAAAAAAAAATCTGTGAAGAGATTTCCATCTAAATTCTCATCACTCAAATTCTGATTTGCTCTATTATCTGCAGATTTATACTAGTGAGCGTTTATATCTAAACTCGCAAGTGCATGGTTTATGCATAGACAGCAAATGAGAAATGATGTAAGGCAAAGTCAACTCAGAGAGTCTAGTACCCATGAGAATTCAGCATATGGGTAAGTTTAGTTAATTGACACAAAGCACACTTAATACATTGCATAAACGTCTGTTGCTTTCCCCCCTTAAATATATGTTGCAATACTTTTCATGCAGTATTTAGAATAATTTCTTAATATAGAACACTGGATAACATGAGTGCAAAATTGAATTTGCTGTCTTTTCTTATAATTGGCTTAAAGCTAAAAGGAAAATAAGAATTCTACATAGAAGTTCTAAACACCAATTTACTTCAAATACATCATAAAATAGTCTTAATTTAAGAATGATAGAAGTAAAGTTATTTAAGTTTCATAATCTCTAATGTAAAATTACTGACCGATGAATTCATAAGCAATTTCATAGATTTCCTTCAGCTTCAGTATAAAATATTGCTAATATAGCAAATTTTTGTCTCCAATAAGTGATGCTGTAATATATGTTGTTTACACAGGAGAACTGTTGTAGTTAGATACTTAAATGTGTTTTCTATAGGCATATATATTAATAATATTTTTACAGAAATTGTATATACATAAAATAAGCCTATGTGACAATATTGCAGATTTTTCCTTAGTCGTATAATATGCATATATACAAACTCTTACATGTAGTTCCTAGAGCTCTTTTATATAATATATGAGATTGTACATATTTCTAGATTCCTTAGAGTATATCGAACAGCAAGCATGAATAATTTTGTGTCAAGGAATATATAGTCATGGTTTGTGTTGTGACATACACATGTGATCTTCTTGTATCATGGCATATCTATATTATATTACTGCCAGATATGTTGAGGTGAATTCAACTTCAATTAGAAATACGATTAAGGGTCTGAAAAAACATTCATTGGTTACATACTTGTACTACTCTTATATAAGCCTCAGATTTGGTACCCACCACCCATATGGCAATTCTTTTTCCCATTAGATACCCCTGCCATTGAACTCACAATGAGCTACTTCCATTGGTTAAAACATTTAAAGATTTTTTTGTATTGTCCCATTAAAAATCTTCATTATTTAAATATAAAAATTCATGTATACCTATTGAGTCACGGTAGCATTCATTGTTTGAATTAGGAACTGTAACTGATGGCTATGCCTGTGTGAATAAAATATACATGTGAAAATCACATTTCTTTTCTGTCTGAAAAGGGAAAGGCTATAACTACTTTGCTACAACTTTGCACTTTGCTAAAGAACCAAGTTTGACCTGTGAATCCCTGGAGCTTTCAGAACAACTTAGTATCACATTAAGGCATCAAGGACACATTTATAACAAAAATATCATAATTTGTTCCCCAACAGTTTACTTATTATTTCAGCAAAGAAATTTCAATATTTGCACAAATTCTCAGTTTTTAATATTGAATACTTATTTTTGCAGCAAATGTTTGTATTTTGATTGTAAATGTAGTTAAAACTCAAGGTAAAGTATCAGAGGCCCATTTGTCAGTAAGTGATTTTCCAATCTACCTAAGTCCATTCTGATCACATGAAGTGACCCCAGGTGTTCAACCTGACCATTCCTCTTTATGAACAATTTCCACTGAGAGGATCTTTGCTGCTCATTAATATGTGTATTGTTACTAGTTTTCCTGCCATACTTGTGAACTAAATTTTGAAAAGATTAGAAATACAGTGCATAATACTTTAAACTTCCCAGAATGTATTATAAGAAAAAAAGATATTCTAAAGTTGTTATTACATTTCCTCACACATTTGCTCAACTACAAATAATTGAAGGTGTCAGTGCAGTTTCACTGTTAATATGTATTTTACTACATGGATATTCTGTGGTTTTGAATTAGTATGACCTCATTCCTTGAGCATGGACGAGAAGATAGAGTCTCGAAGATTCCCTTAGGCTCTCAGATCTCAGGGTTCTAATTAACTGCACTGCATTTTCAGCAGAAATTAATTTGAACTATGGCTGAAGTTCTTTTTCTATTGAAATAACATTTAGGGTTCTGAGGAAATGGATCCAAGAAAGTAAAGAGTCTTTGTTCTTTTAGACTGTAATAAAGTTCCAGTACTTCAGAACCGAAGGAGCAACTCAATCCTCTATTTCAATCATATCCTCAATTCTTTCCACTTAGTTTTATTAAGATGCCTAGTTTGTGGATCCACTGGCAGTGACCAGGATTTATCCCAAGTGCATGAACTGCCTTTTTGTAGCCCATTCCCTATGGAGAGTTACCTTGCTCAGCCTAGATACAGTGTGTGTGTGTGGGGGGGGGAGGACCTGGTCCAGCCTCAATGCGATGTGACAGACTTGTTTGTCTCCCCATGGAAAGCCTTATTCTCTCTGAGGAGAAAACTGGGGGTGTGGTGGAAGAAAGTGGAGGAAATGGTAGGGAGGGAGTGGAACTGGGATGGGTATGAAAAATAAAAAAAAAGTTGTTTTTAAAAAGAAAATTAAAAATATAAATACAGTAGAGTAAAAAGATTTATAAGAAATAAAGGGAAGATTTTTATGATAGAAAATTAATTAACCCTGATCCATATTTCTAGTTCTACCATTATGTATGAGTGTTGTTATTTGTCTTCTAAACTGACATTTTAATGAAACCTGAGAATCATAACCGGAAAAGATAGTGAGGTCTGAGCACAGGTTGACGCTGGCCTTGGAAAATTGCGTTTTGTTAATTTACTGAGAAGGTCTAACATTTATGTGTTCTTCTTTGGAGAAAGATTAAAGCAGACAGTTGTACATAATAAGGTCCAAATCAGAATACTGGGGTAATAAAGATGCTGGTACCAAATATATATGTTTATGGTAAATTTTATAGATTTGATCCTTAAAATGAAAATTAAATCTTTACTGGTAAACAGAAGATTGATTATATAGGATAATTTTACATGAAAATTCAGAGTAGAAACTATATTTCATTTTAATGGAAATATAACTTCTTAAACCATGTCTGGCTTTGTTTTCTCTATCACCTCTTTTACTATGTTTTTATGGATCTTAACTTAATTGTCATTCATTCTCATTGGCAATAATTATATCTGAAATAATTTATTAGTAAATGTAAACAATGGTTTGAAAACATGGTTGTATCACATGCAGAAGATATGGACATACTTTAAAATAAACAGACTTTGTCTTTAAATTCTGTAGAGCAAGAGAAATGAAAATTCTAACTATGCTACAGAACAGTAACCTATTAATTATGTCCTATAAAAGCAATATACCTGCACTAATTAATTATACTTGAAGTAAAAACTATAGTTTAATTAAATGAGCCATTCTTAATAAATGAAACCTTAAAATAATTGGAATTTCTTTCTAAAGGCAGTAACAATTATTACCATTAGAAAGGAAATAAAACTCAGACAAGTGGCAGGATTGAATTATTGTTGACAACAAACCTGGGATTACCTAGGGCATTGACTTTCAAAGCTTTCTGAGAAAGGGCCAATACTAAATGTTTTCCTAAGTGGTCATATGATGTTTTTCACAGTTACTCATTCTTTTCATTGCAGTGCAGGAGGGACAGAGAAAACTTAAGAAAAAGAATTAGGTTTCTATACTCATGACACCTTCATCTATCTTCAAAGAATTCTAGGCCCTGATCAGACACCCACTCTGTAGGTGGATGGATGCTAATGTGAGGTTAAGTTATGTCTCTGTTTCCATGATATTTCATCTCCCACTCTTACCATTATAACATCATGTTTAAAATTCTAAATCCATTTATCATATACAATGCTGAAGCAAATCCTAGCCATCTGAATTGATGATAATGTGCTGGTTTGGCTTAGAAATAATCATCACAAGATAGCATATTTGAACACTTATGCCCTAGTGAGTAGTATTGTTTGGGGAGGTTATAAAATTTTTAGGTGGTAGAGAAGCCAGGTCAATGGACATTTGATTTGAGGATCTATAACCTCTATCCACTCCCAGATCACTTTCTGTTTCCTGTTGCCAACAAAAGAAATGAGATCAACCAGCTTCCTGCCACCGATATAGAACACTACTCTCTGTTATGGACTCCCACCTCTAGAAACATAAGCCTTAATGAATCTTCTCCTTCGTGTTGCCTCTGTGTTTTCCCACAGCAGCAGCAAATTATCCAATACAGATAATCCTCTTTCCATTATCCTTTAAATTGACTGTTTCGAGATATCAAAATTTGTATCTCACTAGCTAAAGTTGTCTGTTTATTATAGATAACTGTATATTATAGATATATTATAGATAACTTTAGCCACATAGATAACTACCACCACAAAACAAATACACATAGATATATAATACAGGGTAAAATTCATTTTCTTAATGTAATCCCATATATTATTGTATCTCTGGAATGCAAATATTAGAAGGACACCACACAAAACTTCAAAAATTTTAAAGTGTATTTCTCCTTTAAGTAAATTTCATATTGTTCTTTTCCTCAAATATCTATGGGTTATAGTGTTTCTCACTCTATTGTTGAGAACTACTTGAACTGTCTTCTCCACACATTTCTCATTCCAAACAATTATTTTCATTCAAGATGAATACCTACTCATGGAAAACAAATGAAAACTAATCCATATTATGATGAATCCATGTTCACCATAAAATAAATCTCACAATTATAATCCAATATTCATATATGACTACTTCAGAATACAAATGACAGGTAATCAATCCTTACTTAAGAATTGTCTTTGTTACTATGTCTGCATTATTATTAATATTATTATCTTTAATCTTTTTAATATCAATTTAGTTTCATATATGTTTATGTGTGTGCATATGGAGTTCAGAGAATAACTTTAAAACATATTTTTCCTCCTTCTACCATGTTGAATGAAGGCATGAAATGCTGGTCATCATGATTCATGACAATTACCTTTTCCTGCCAAAATATTTTACTGGACAGGGTAAAAGTTCTTGTTCAATCTGGAAACATTTTTCTCTTGATTTAAGTTTGCTTTTCACACATTAAAAATGGGGAGAGTTATGATTATAAAATAAAAAGTTGGTTAATATTCTTTATCTTGTGTGATTTCTTCTTAATAACAAAGCCCCAAACTGTGTCCTGTTTGTTTTCTACTTTTAAGCAATAATCTCACATGTCTCTTGAGTTTTTATAGCTCTCTGATATGTGAGTTTGCTCTCTACCTTCTCTTCCCCCAAGGAATTGTACCTGAATTCCTCTAGTATCTATTAAAATGGGTGGTTGTTAGGGTTCATGTCGACTTCCTTGTGTTTCTAATGGGGCATTTTAGATGTCCTATTTAGCCATAATTCTAGAATTAGAGACCCATTTATCTTATTCCAATCTAGTTTCTTACCCATAATTCTAATGGAATTGTTCTTTTAATGGCCGTTGATAACTTACTCAGGAACTAGCTCATGTTTCCCAGGGTTGCAGCAGTAAGTCACTCATGGATACCTCCTCACCTTCAAAACTTCTATTAGAGGCTTAAACATTTGTATTGATTCTGGTTTTACCTCTCTCTCTCTCTCTCTCTCTCTCTCTCTCTCTCTCTCTCTCTCTCTCTCTCCCATTTATTCTCAGCTCATTTGACAATTGTCTTCTAACTTTTCTATTATTTTCTCTTGTCTACCAAAGCGCAAATTTATATAGTTTAAGCAAGAAACAGTTATTTATAAAGCCATTAGAAATACTATTGCCATAACAGGCTATTTCACACAGACACTTGCAGGAGCTGTGACTGAATGCTAAAGACCTGTACAAAATGACAACTAAATCATAAGTATTGATGTGGGAGGGGCTCATGAAGGTGAGAAGTTATTGGCAATTGATGGCTTCAATTGCTGTGGGGATAGGGAAGGAGATAAAGCCTCGATAGGCTACCCATGAGCCTGCAGATTGTCTTTTTTTTTTTTTTG
>NC_022009.1:96341102-96354165 GCF_000317375.1 Microtus ochrogaster | reverse complement strand
TAGACCAGGCTGGTCTCGAACTCACAGAGATCCGCCTGCCTCTGCCTCCCGAGTGCTGGGATTAAAGGCGTGCGCCACCATCGCCCGGCTGCAGATTGTCTTATACCACAGTACATTTTAAACATAGCTCGAAGTAGACTCAGTAGATTTATAATGGAGCATAATAAATTTGAAAGGGTAAGTGGTGGTGACATAACAGGGAATGAACTAGAGAGACAGAAATGGAGAGTAGACAGGTATGTATCAAAACATGCACACAAGGGGCTGGAGAAATGGCTCAGTGGTTAAGAGCAGTGTCTGCTCTTCCAGAGGTCCTGAGTTCAATTTCCGGCAACCACATGGTGGCTCACAACCATCTGAGGTCCGGTGCCCTCTTCTGGCCTGCAGACGTACACACAGACAGAATATTGTATGCATAATAAATAAATAAATATTAAAAAAAACATGCACACAAGTATGATATTTTCAATCAACATTAAAAAATCCTCATGAACTGGTAACCAGGGCAGCATTACTTCTATTCATTTATTTTATTATTCTACAACATTTAAACAAGTGCAGAGCTGAAGTTCTTCATTTTCCTTCATCTACACCATTCAAAGATCAATTTTACTGTTAGACCTGTGACTTCAATTCAAATACACTTGCTCTAACCAACAGCATTCACACCATATTGGCTTAGATAGTTCTAGGTGCAAGAGAACATGTCAAAGTCTCTGTGCATCATCAACAACAAGACCTTTCCTTCAAAGTTTTGAAAGCTGCCTGCTATGAGTATCTTCAAGTCAGGGTATCTTCAAGGTTATTGTTCTTTCTTTTAACTCTTGTTTTGAAATTTAAACTCTTTTTTTTAACTATTTGAGCGTTTCATAGAATATGCTTTGGTCTTACTCCCCTCTCTTTCAACTCTTTTTAGTTTTGTCCCTTTTGTCATTTAAAAACAGTGATCTGTAACAATAAAACAGCCCTTGGCATGTGGTGCTCAGAAAATATAATTTGAAGAACATCTCACTGTGTTGATATTACAATGAAAATAAAGGTGTAAAAGAGTTTGGTTGCACAGTGCTCAATTGCAATTATTTTTAAAGACAATGCTATAAAAATAAACAGGGGCACTTTTCAAAAGAAACATCTATTCAGTGACGTAAGTGGTAAATCAGAAAGAACTAGAGTAATATAGGAAATCAAGAGAGAATAATTACAACTTCAACAGCATCAGACAATTCTTTTACTAGAACAATGAAGGACAACATGTTCTCTGCAGTAATAGAGGTTGTACACTCATAGGACTTATGGAACAGGCTTATTCCAGGGAGTTGTAGACAAGGACGTTGCAGGTATTGACACTGGGCCATTGGAAAGTTTTTCTAAGAACATATATTGGAGAGGAGATCCAGTAGACTTCAAGCAAATGGAACATCCCTGACTAGGGTTGGGAGAGATGAGAAAACTGTCTCTGGGTCACAATAAATATAACCAACATTGGGAAAATTGATATTTAGAGTCTTAGTTTATGGTGGGACCAATTAAGTCCTGGCCTTCAGCTGGATGTTGGAATTAATGAGTCCTGGCTCTTCCCTCCTAGAACCTTCTAATTAAAGTTACTAGAAGCTGTGCCAAGCTTAGAGTATCAGAGGATTGGATTTTCACCTGTTGGCCATTGAGTGCAGTGTATTTAAGTCTACATGGTGTTAATAAAGAGGGGCTTTGGTATCAGTGTTAAAAGGTCTGCTTGTCGGTCTGTCTCTGCGTCTGTATTCTCAACCTCCAGCCCCTTGCCCGAAGCTCGCGAACTGGGTTCTAGCGCACAGAGTGCAGATACGGGGGCGCAGTCTCGGGAAGTTTATAAATATTTTGCTAGATTTAAATATGAAGTAGATCTTATCTCCCACACATTTATGTCATAGATTTTCTTATTTATATCATTGTTTTTAAATATATGCACATGAAATTGTGTGTGTATAGATGTATAGGAATATGTGCATTAGTGTATGAGTATGACTGTGAAGGCAGATGTCAAACTAGGGTTTTCTTTTTCAGGTGTCCTTCACCTCATTGTTTAAGATAGGCTCTCTTACCTCTTTGGAACTAGACAAGTAGGTAAGACTGATTAGGCAGCAGTTCAGGAAATTACGGTTTTTTGCCCCACCTAGTGCTGGGTTTACAAATGTGTTGACATATCTGATATTTTTCCTGGGATTCTGGGGTTTGAATTATATTCATCATGCTTTTAGGACACAGCATTTCCTGACTGAAACATCTCCCAAGCTCTGTTCATGTAATTACTGAGACTCACAATCAGGCTCACATATTGTGTCTTTCTATGTTGACCTTAGTGCAAAGAGAATTTCTTTGTCTACTTTTGCTGTCCTTGCCTAGGATAAGACAGTTAATGAGTGTGACTACAATTATTTTTTTTTTTGATTTCACAACAAATATGCAAGACAGTATGGGAATTAACTTTTTAACATATTCAAATATCATGAATTGAACTTTTTATTCCTTATGCATACAATGGGTATGGTAAAATATCAACTTTCTGCTACTGTTTAGCCAAAATGCTATGTGATTTCAATCAATAATAGAATACCTATTCTGGTAAACATGTTTTCATCTTGCCTTTTACTGGTTCCAATAGCTGAAAACAATTTTTCTCAATCAAAATATTTTTCCGTTATTCTATAAATTACATGGTCCAGTTTCTTTCTCATCATATTGTCATTCACCATAGTATAAAATTATATTTAACACCCAACTAAATTCTGCTTTTCCAAAAAGGAATCAAATGATACATTATTTACCAAGAATTCTATAAAACAAGAACTCAGTAAGGTATGCTATGGAAACCAGCTTCTGTGAAATATATTGCCTACAGTTGTGACGGTGGCATCCATTGTTCTCCCCATGTGCTGAATGCAAATGCCCTTCCATGAAAATGTGTAGACAGTTTGTACCAATGAAGTATAGTTCAGTACATATTCTTTTAATAAACAACAAAATAAAAGTGTGGCTATGACTGAAAATAGAAATTTCAAGACTTTGAATTGTTAATAGCTATGCAGTTCAATGGCATCTTATGTGAAAAAAGACATACACTCATAGATTATTTCCTTATTCTTGAAAATGATAATACTACCTATCTTACACATTTTCAAGCTAAATTTTAAAAAGTAAATTATACCTTTTACAAAATATATAAACTATCATGCAAAACATTTTGTCAGGGTTACAATGTGTTACTAGAAAATTGATTTTCTTAATAATGTGTTTACTCTGTCAATAAATGTAAAAACTGTGAAGCTCAGGGTTAATTATCATCTAGATAATGGTGAAGTCTTTGAAAACACATAATAAATTTTGCTACCTTTTAAATAAATCTTGAGGATAGGATTAGAATAAGACAACACACCAAAAACATAAGAGACATAACGAGCATTTTTACTGCTGGTGTATTTGACAAAATTGTACTGCAATTACAAGTCTCATATCTCTTAGCTCTTCAGTGAAAACTGTCAGAAATCATGAAACTTCAACAATAGTGAAACCTAGTAAATTTTTTTGCTATACCCAAGCTAAGTGGGTTGGTTAGACTCAAAGTGAGTCACCAAAAATGTTAATCAATTAAAAAAGATGACACAGAAATAGCAGTTAGAATAGTGACTGATCAAGGTGGGCACTGTTAAATAAAAAAGAGGGAGATAAAGACATTTTGGTCCAAATATTTATGGTTGCATTTTAAAAAGAAAAATAAAGCCAAGAACCCAGTTTAATTAAGTTGTGAGCTTAATTAAAGCTTAATTAAAGGTACCGTGCTGGACGACTGAGAGATTGGACTATTTTCATTTTAGTTTGCACAATGTCTATGTTGAGTTTTAATATTTGTGACTTTTGCCACATCTGATATTCATTAAATCACCCCACCCATGGAATTTTCACTCTCTCACTAACCAAATATTACTGCATGCGCTTCCACCTCGCCTGCCTTTTCTCGATCTGAAAAGACTCTCCACGACTGAAGAGAGGACTCGGAGTTTAGGCACGCTGATCCTGCACAGGATTGGAGTTCAGTTCCCAGTACTCAAATGTTGTGACTCACAACAACCTGTAACTCCAGCTTTAGG
This sequence comes from Microtus ochrogaster, assembly GCF_000317375.1. NCBI lineage: Eukaryota > Metazoa > Chordata > Mammalia > Rodentia > Cricetidae > Microtus > Microtus ochrogaster. The sequence continues at coordinate 96,350,044 of NC_022009.1, read as the reverse complement.
GGATCTAACACGTCTCCTGGCCTCTGCATTCATACACACGTACTTACACACAAACACATTCAATATGTAAGAATACACTAGGAAAGTGTCTCCAGTTCCTTTCTCATTGTGCTTATTTATTAAGGACCACTTTCCTTATATAAGTATGAGTAATACATGAATCACCTAGTTAACATATCAACAGAAAAGGAGGACTTATTTGCTCACATTCTAAGCCAGCAAGCAATTATTTTCTTTTACTAATGCTAAGCAACCGAAGTGACAGTTGGCTTCAGAGCTATGCTGTACAACCACAGCTATTAGACAACACTGGCACATTTTTGTGACAGCTTGCTCTCCGTTGCCTGTGAGATTTACATGTCCCTTTCCTATCCAGAAGGTCAGAAGATGATGGATTAAAAAAGAGTCAGTTTAAAGCATAGACAGCATGGAGGCCCAAATGACAATATTTGTGAAATCCGTTACTTTGAAACTTCTCACTTAAGGTCAGTGAGGTAGAAATCAAGTCAAAGTCTTCTCACCAAATGCATGTAGACATTGATATAAAAAAGATGTTAAGTGTTCTAGATCTTCTTTTGGACCAGATTTAGACAGCATGCCAGGGGTCTTTCAGCTTTGGGCAATTCCTTGCTCTCCTTTTCAATTTTGAATTTAATTAAGAAAACAGAACAAGTTCTTAGTCATTCTGATGTTGAAATAATAAAACAAAACAAATACAATTATCATGGAAAGATACTAATAATCTATTTAAAAATAAGTCCGTAGATTTTAATACACATAGAAGAAAAATACCCAGAAGTAACTCTGTAAAGATGACACTATGGGTAAATTATTTTTCATACAAATATGAGAACTTGATGTCAAACAACTGATTCAAAATAAAGTCAGTACTCCTCTCACAAAGTGAGAAGTAAAAATGAAAGAATCCTCATTACTTGCAGGCCTGTAACCGAGTAAATATGGTGTCAGACAGTCACAGGTTCAAGCACATTTATCACATACATTTCCATATACATCACATTTGCACGTGGGCACAAGCAAACACACACATACACAAAAGTAACAGCAACAACAACAACAACTCCGAAGCACGATTAAATGAAGCATGATTAATGAAAACTAGGGTTAGCAATTGGGCTTCAACCTGAAGATGGAAAAGGAAAATAGTCAGCCACTGGCTCTTACCCCGACCTCAGTCTGAAATGGTGTTCCTCCCTTCCAGAATCTCAGAATGAGATTGTTTCTAAGAGCTGCCTTGCTCCATCTTATATATTCCATTCTAGGACTGGTGTTAAAGGTAATTTCTATGGCAACTAGTGTGGCTTTTTGGATTAAAGGTGGGTGTCATTAGGGTACTGGGATTAAAGATGTGTGTTACTGTAGCCAAGTCTATAAGGCTGACCAGTGGCACTGTTTTACTCTCAGATCTTCAGGCAGTCTTTGTTTACTAAAATCCAGTTGAAATGTCACTACACAACACTAAAGAGATAAACAGTTCATAGAGTTCTTCTACAGAAGGGAGATACTGGCAGTCAAATTAACTCCCTGCCTCTATAATTCTCCCTTGTGAATGAACCTCCCTTGGTTTTTTGTTGCTACTGTTCTGTTTTTGTTGTTGTTGTTTTATTTGTTTGTTTGTATCTTTTTTTCCCATTGGTATTTGTTGTTGTTGTTCCACAACAGAGATTCCAATGTCCCGAGCTAAGAAAGCATATATGGAACTGTAGGAATTGAAACACTGCTTGAAGTTGCACTACTCTGAAGACAGTTTTTCCTACTCTATTCTCCAACTTGAAACTGCCCTCAATGTCTCAGAATATGCAACCCTGCCTTTCGAACTAGGTATAGAATATTTGACACCTTAATCAAAATTTTAGGTGCTTTGACAAGTCAAAATTCAAATATTATATGAACAATCTCATGCATATAGTTAAAGAAATTGTAATTTTTAATTAAAAAATTAATAAAACTGCAATTTGCATTTCATAGCTGCTGTTAGAAAAGAGTCTGTTTTGTTTAATAATATGGCCCCTGATAAACAGAGAGGACACCAAAAGAAGCTTTAATCCAAAAACTTGCTGGGCAACGAAATAGAAGTCTACGGAGAAAGAGAAGTAGAAGTAATCTCAAAGTTAACTTAAAAAGTGGGAGGGTTCAGTGTGCACTAAGGGAATGGATAAAACTGTGGAACCATCATCAGAATACATCACACAAAATTCTCAAAGAGTTACAAACTATTTAATAATATTAGGAATATTATTAACTAATAATAATAATAATTCCAAACTTATGTAGTATGAATTTTAATAGGTCTTAATAATAAAATTTTAGAGATAGATATTAGGGAGTGAAAGCTGAGAGATCAGAGAAGCAGTGCAGGCAGCCTCTAGAGATACCTTTTACCTCTATTGATGCTCAAACCAAAGTGGCAATCCTGTCCTCAGACTGACTGCTTCAGACTGCTACCTCAGACTGCCCCTGTCTCTACCAAACCTCAGACTGCACTGAACTCCTTTCTCCTTTGACCTTATATTCCTCTCTCTGTCCATCTATATCACTCCTGTCTCTACTTCCCTAGTGTGGGGATTAAAGGCATGTGATCCCAAGTACTTGGATCACTTTACTGTGAGCTCTGTTTCTCTTTTATATTGGTTCAGTTTCACATAGCCAAGGGTAGCCTTGAGATAACAGAGATTCAACTGCCTCTGTTTCCAGAGTACTGGGATTAAAGGTATGCTCCATGACTGCCTGTCCTCTAGGGGCTTAGCTCTGTATCCTGATCTTCAGGCAAATTTTATTTGTTAAACCATAAACAAAATATCTCCATAGGGTTAAGATCAGGTAAAATGCATTTAAATGAATGTGGACATATTTACATAGTGAGAGTAATAAATTTCAATGAGTTCATATAAATACTGAAACAAAGTATTGAGAATGTGCCATTCATAGTATCATATCAAATATATATTGCTATAATATTGAGTTTCTATGAAATATCATTTTAGTTGAATATTATCCTGTCAAATATGATATTATCACTTAAAGTAAATATAAACTATAACAAACTGTAGGAAGTAACATCAAAGTGGGCCATGGGATAGATTTATTTTAGTGGAAATGGAAGATGTCTGATATACAGACATATCATTCAAAATTCTCAGATTAACAATTCATTATCGTCATTCATGAGAAAATTTTCGATTTTTTCAGTAGAGTGTCTTCAGAGAAACTTATATTTACACTTGAGCTGTTTTCATTAATTAAAATTACATTTCTTAGTTATTCAATACATATATATCACTAAATAGACAATCACTTTTGATATATACATATTACACTATTACATAATGTATACTATTTTGTAACACTATGAGTACAGAGAATTCTCATTTACCTAAGCCATGCGTTTATTTAAATTTTGACCTGTTAGAATTTACCTTCATCTTTTTGTTGTTGTTGCTCTGACTTCTGTTTCTACAACTCTAATGTAGCATTTATGCTGTAACAGAGATCTTTCTTAGAAAATATTCTGTACAAGGAAGTTGTAACACTAAGTCCATATGGCAGTTAATCTCACAGCCCTGTTACTGCAAAGCCCTGGATGAATATGGCTCTGAGAAGACATAGGGGGAAAAAAGGTTGCTATAAAAGTGTCAAGGTTAGGTTATATATCACCTTTTTGAGTACTGATTAATTAGAAATCAGGAATGATTGTCAGGCTCTAGAACATCAGAGAGACAATGGACACCTGAGGCCAATCCATCACAATGAAGAACAGTCAAGAAGGAAATCGACTAACTCTTAAGGATCAAAATGACTTCCTTCACTTTTTGGCTAAGTGTCAAGTTCTGAAAGAAAGTTTAATCTCTAGGGAATAGCATGCCTATAGGGTATACCTCTTAAGGACAGACGTTTAGAACTAGAATGTAGAAAATCAAATATCTTACTTTTTCCATCTACAGTATAAAATCTTACAGCTAAATTTTAAGACAGTATGTTTCAAAATGAGAAAATTCGTGTGGCATTGAGGGAAGAATAGCAACAGCTATTATCCCTTTTTATAATCATGCAACTACTTGAAACAAATGAAGAAGGCCCTCTCCCTTGTTGATTGCAAACACATGGGAAAGAGTGAAGTCACATACCCAGACAGATCTGAATGTCCAGGAAGGCCTAGCAAAATCGTGGACTATAGCATCATGTGACTTGGCACTTATTCAAATAGTGGAAGTGCTTTGAGAACATTGTAAAATACCTTAACAAGAGGAGCGACAAGAAGATAACACTAAATTCTCATGATCCACTTGGCACTTTCTTCAGCTGAATTCTGTTAAAAGTAGCAACAACTCATGCACCCAAGGGAGGCCTTACCCCCTCCAAGGAGTGAATGTGGGTGGGAATGGGGTGTGGGGGGAGACTGGAGAAGGAATGGGGAGGGGAACTGGGCTTGGTATGTAAAATGAAAAAAAAATTTAAATGAAAGAGTAGAGGGGCAACAGCACTGACAGGAATGTTGCTGACTCTCATTGTGTACATAGAAAAGTTAGGAAAAGGTTATTTTATCATGTGATATGATGTTGCTAACAAGAGGCTGCAAGGAATCTCAACCCAAAAGTGTAGCCACGTTGCTTACACTTTTCCTTTTTTACATTAAATTATCAGTAATTGAACCTAACCCAGTGTGGTGAAGTTTGCTGCAGTAATATATGCAGGCTCTGACCAAAGAGTCAAACTTCCCATTGGATACAGAACTGGCATTAACCCAGGCCAAATATTGTAAAGAAGATAAATGTCATTAAGAGTTCAACCTTTTGGAAGCAGTCATCCTAAAGGCAAAAGATCAAGATTAGTGACTGTTTTATTCGCCGTCTGGGTTTTCTAGCATTATTGGAAACAAGAAAGGTGACTTCAATTTAGTTATTCAACATTTGTCGTGAGGTTAACCCTATAATAAATGAAAGACAGAAAATAAATGATAACAGTCAAGCTAAAAAATATGTCAAGGACACAACAAAACATAAAATAATAAAATTTTATAAAGAAAATCATTTAAAAATTTAAGAGAATATTTTAGAATTATTATGACCATAGAGCAACAAGAAACATAGTATGATTAATAAAACCCAGAGAAAGATATTGGGTTTAAACCTGAAGGTCAGAAAAGTAAAGCAGCTAGTCACTGGCTCTTACATCTACATCAGTCTGAAATGGCAGTTCTGCCTCCAAGAATCTCAGAATTAGACTGAGCCTGAGACCTGTCTCCTTCCATTTTATATTTTTCTCTGGTGCTGGGATTAAAGGCGATGCACCACTACCACCCGTTTCTATGGCAAACTAGTATGGTTGATCAGAAGTCTGTTTTATTGTCTGAATTTCACACATGCTTTATTTACTAAAATACAAATAAAATGTCACTACATTAAGGAGTTTATAGGTGATCATCCAGAGAAAACTAAAATGTCCTGACTCAATTAAAACTACATGATTCATCTGAAGACTTTTAATAGACACTGATAAGTAAATCAGACATTGCAAGACAAAATTATTATTTTACCAAAACATTTTTTAAACTATAAGGAAGATGACAGGAGAAAAAATGTTCTGATACTCAGGGTTTCTGAAATAAAAGGTTCTTTTCTACATGGCTTAAAAGGCTCCTGTACAGAGCTGTTGACAAGGTTTAAATTCCCTTGCCAATCTAATACAAGATACTGTTGTCAAAAACAAGATACTAGAATAATGGATTACCTTAAAAATGTTTTTGAACAAATTGATTGATAAAAATATACCAAAAATAAAACATAATTTAATTTCTCTGAGGTTGACACATTTATAGTTAATATAGTTTAAATTATTTAAATGTTATTGAATTTCAAGACAACCACTTTTTTATAAACAAGTAAGTTGTGGATATATGTATATAAAACCTTACATTTCTGATGGATGAGGCAGTTTAATATGACAAATGTGGCCTGACATTAACAAATATTTAGGAAAATTCTGTGTATGATCTTGCTTCAAGTCAGGGACCTTTCACTATCTTCTTAGCTCACATGTAACAGTCTCTAACAAGTTCTAAAATTAGTTATCAAAGCTCCTCCTTGCTGTGAGTAAAAGTCAAATTTAGTTATATCCTCTTAATGAGAATGAATGAGTAATATGTTGTCATCTTCCAAATTTTATGTTTAGAACAGAATCAACAAGGACACAGGGACGGATTATATATTGATTTACAGTCTCCTCCCAAGTTAGATCATGGAACAAAGAAAGTACCCATGTTCACTGAGTCAACAGTATTGAAATGAGGATAACAACTCCAATCGATTTAAAATATGAAGTTTCTAATTGAATAAACTTAAAATATTAAAAATGCATAAAATCATTTTTCATTGGCTACTAAATATTTCCATCATCCCCAAAACTTTCCTCAAGCTTTTTCTTTAAATCTTATGCCTACAAAATTATTAATTTTTTATTTCGTTGTCATGGAAATCTTTATCTATTCTGGAATGTCATGTAAATTAAAATATAGGCTGTTGGGGGAGGCTGCTAGTTAATTTCCCAGTCACCCTGATTCCTGAAATAATCACACAGAAATCTGTATTATTTTAATACTGTTTGCTCAATAGTTTAAGCATATTCTTGGCTAACTCTTATATATCAAATTAACCCATTTCTATTAATCTGTGTATCACCGCATGGCTGTGGCTTACTGGCAAGTTTCTGGTATATCTATCTTCTGTGGGGCAGCTACTTGGCTTCTCTCTGATTCTGCTTCTTCTTTCTCTATATATCCCTTTCAACCTGGCTTTACACTGTTAAGTCACTGGCCAAAAGCAGCTTCTTTAATAACCAATGGCAATAAAACATATTCACAGCATACATCACCTCCCACAACAATATGCTAGCTAACCATTTGTTCTTGGTGTCTTTGTTCAATATAATGTTTAGAGAAACCAGAAGTTCTTCATGTATTTCGCCAGTTAGTTTGTTGTTATTGTGCTAATTATTATTTGTTTTATTTTCTATAAATATGCAAAATTCATCAATCATTTATCTTGTTGTTACATGTTTGTGTTATTTCAATTTTGAAAGAATTTAGATACAAACTTGAGATGAGGACTTCACCAGATTCATAGCTCCTGTCTGTGAGCTGTACACATTATAGCCTGGATCTTTGGGATTTTCATGATATTTATAATTTGAACAGCTGCCTGTCTGGATTCTAATTATCTTAACTAAGTGGGATTTAGAATAGTAAGTTCAACCACAGGATATACATCAAGAAGGTCCCCAACTCTAAAAATGAAAGATGAATTATCAAACCAAGGTTCACAAGTTATAAGACAGAAATCCAAGAACGCTAAAACATGATGACAACGTAATCACCATCCAACCACAAAGAAGATAACTTATTATGTGCTGAACTCAAAGATACTAATATGAATAAAATGTGGGGTGAAGTGGTCAAGTTTGAGGGTAAAATGATTAGAAGATAAAACAGCATAAAAGTACAAATCAGGGAAAGGAGAAAAATTTGAGTCACACCACTAAAAAACATCATGAAAAAATAATGAGTCAGAAAATCAGCAGTGTGGATAAAAATTAAGCAAAATGAAAATTTAACTAGTAAACTAATATTTTAAGAGTAATTAAAATAATAAAAATCAGAAAATCTCTAGTGGAAAAGAACATCAACAGACTCATCTCAACAAAAAGATTGTCATGAACAGGGAAAATATCAATGAATTGTTGTATTCAAACATCACAATAGAAAACAAGACAAAAATAAGAAAAAAGTACAAGTACAAAACCTCTACGCCATAATAAGACCAAACAGACAAATATTAAGAATCCATGGGTGAGAAGTAGGAGCTGAGATGTAAGCCTCATGGTTGTAGATGATCTATCAACTTATTTATTCAGTTAAAATGACTTGGGAAAACAATCTAGAGAGAGAAATTGACAGGTAGATATAAGAAGCATTCAGAATGATAAATAAACATGATCAAAGAAGAACATGTCTATAAGATATTAAAGGCAATGTATCGAAAAGAATAGAGGAAAATAATTCTAAAAATGTAAGGGAGAACGGTAAATTCACTACAAAATCAGATACATTTGAAACAGTAAATATCATTAGATCAGTTATCTTCATCCTTCTAAGTCAGAGGCCAAGAACATGTTTCAAGTGCAGAAAGTAAATAATTCTCAGCGAAGATACCTATGTTTAACAAAAGTGTTTACTGGAAAGATGGAGAAAAAATTGAGAATATTTTTAGTGATAATCTTGTACTAAGGCATTTAGTGAACACAAGGACCAAAGAATGAAAGAATTTATAGGAAAAATATAAATTAAGGAGGAAAAAAAGACATGTTCTCAATCACACGAGCAAAAAAAAAAAAAAAATCTTGTGAAGAAATGTTTAACTGGCCAGAGATGTGAAAAAACTCTGCATATCTCACAGAGAAGATCAGTACATTCCTAAGACCACAACAGGTAAAGGGAAGGTCAAATAATCCAATGGAACACATAAATAAAAAGTTCATTGGGTTAGTAAATAAACTTTTACCAAAAACTTTATAGTAATATTTGTTCCAACTCACCGATTAAAAGATATAACCTGTCTCATTTTGTTAACATTTCCTTATATATTGCACTGTATATTTCATAACATTATAACCCTTTACTGCTTGCAAGAGGTACACATCCCTTAGCTAGGTACCCACAGACTGAACATAAATGATGGGAAACAACTTATCAAGCAAGCACAGTTATTCTTATATCTAATAAAGCAGATTTCAAACCAAAATTATTTAGAAAAGATAAGACAGCATACATACTAAAAACTGCAAATTCATCATAAAGAAATATTTTATTAAAACAGAAAGATTTCAAATACAATGCTTATGTAGCAACATCAATAATATTATATTTTTTT
>NC_022009.1:96301412-96339576 GCF_000317375.1 Microtus ochrogaster | reverse complement strand
CTAATACTAATACTTGTGTATACACATTTACCAAATATTAGCCAATTCCAATTTTGTGAAAGAAGCATAATGGCAATATTCTCATTTCTGTGTTTACTGCTGTACTACTTAATGTGACCATCAAATAGAGCCAGTTAACATGCCTGTTAACAGATGAGTGGATAAAAATAAGTTCTATAAAATTATAAAATGGACTTATGAGCCTAAAAAAAAGGAAGACATATGTTGGAAATGAGAGAAATAGAAATCATGATTTTAAATAGAAGAATACAAACTCAAAAAAAATATCAATTCCTTTATGTAGAATCAGGTTTTAAAGTTAAATAGATGAATTTTACACAAATATAAACTGAAAGTATAGTCTCATCATCCAGAAAGCAAGAATTTAAGACAGTAGTTTTATAACAGCCAGACCAGACCCCCAAAACAAATGAAAAATAAAAAAAAGAAAGGGAGTGTAGGAGGAAGGAATGAAGAACAGGAAAGAAGGGAGGGAGGGAAGGAAGTGAGGGAGGGAGGAAGGAAGAAAGGGAGGAAGGAATAAAGGAAGGAAAGAAGGAAGGAAGGAAGGAAGGAAGGAAGGAAGGAAGGAAGGAAAAAAGGAAGGAAAAAGGAAGGAAAAAAGGAAGGAAGGAAGGGAAAAAGAAAGAAAGGAAGGAATCTGCATTGGAAAGAATATAAGAGTTGAAAGATAGGGGAAATTGCTGTGTTGACATGTAGTGGAGCATCACACACCTGAGCCTGCCAAAATTTAATAATCCTTGTACTAGGAATGGACACAAATGGCCCCTTTCCTCCTATAGAACCGAGACATATAGATGGAATCTGGGAAATGGGAGTTCACGAGCTTTATTTGGCAACACACTAACTAGCCTATCCGAGTTCAATGGAAAGTTCCAAAATGGGTACACAAGTAATCTTTGTTTACTCACTGGATCACAGAAAACAAAATGATATTAATAAGGCGAAAGGGTGTTTAGGGAGAAAGGACTTTAGGAGAGTGAGGGTTTAGGTAAGGAAATGAAACCTGAATGGGAGATAGTGCAATCAAACTATGTGTATTTATAAATCTATCAAAGAACAGGGCATTTTAAAAGCCCCTCCGTTTTGGTTGAAAATGACAACTCCTGAAACTATTTGTTTAATAGTAATTAACTAACTTGTTTTTGTACCTTCTTCCATCTAATATAAAAATTCTGTACTATTATCAAGTTTCTCATTTCCTTAATAAACCAACTTCTACATTGTTAGAGTTTTATAACATATGTCTCTTCATTCTAAATGGGAGCCTGGCTCTTTATATTCCATTAACTTAGTTTCTGATCATTGTTGCCAGTACAATACCTGTTACCCATTTAGATTTATAAATCATGTTAGTCTCTATAATGCTTAAGATTTCATGAAATTTTTATTTCTATGTAAATATCCATCTCTGTTTTAATGTCAAAAGCTGTATTTCTGTTTTGTATTAAAATATACTGATTTCTGCTGAGGCTAAATTGAAATTATAGGTTATTTTAAGGAGAATGAAAATTTTTATAGTACTGGAATATGGACATGTATAGCACTATGTTTTCTTAAATCTTCCTGAGGATGTTTTGTAATTCACAGGTATAATGTTAGTCTTTATTCTAAAACACTGCATATTTGTGACTGTTTTAATATTAAGAAAATATTATGTTTAATGGCTCACTGTTAAGAGGCAGAAAAAGTAGTGATTTTTGTATTATAGTCTGACGTGTCATGAATTCATATATACATGTTTGTGTATTAGTTCTATTTGGTTTTAAAATAGACATGTTTTTATAAGCAGCCATGTCATTTTCAAGCGCAGAAGATTTTCTTTGATTATTTAGTCATTATGTGCTTTTCCTTATTTTCTTGCTTTTTGCAATGCTTTTTGACAGCAGCAAATTGGTGAAAGTAAGTTTTAAGATAGACATTCTCTCTTTGTTCCTAATTTTATGGAGATTTTCTTATATTATCCTGTTTAGTAATATCATTTTTGTAGTTTTGAGTGAAGACACTAGAAATAAGCACTGTGCTGGTATGAATAAGAAATACCACTATAGTCTTGGGTGCATTTGAACATTTGATCCTAAATTGTTGGCTTTCTTTGTGGAGATTTAGAAAGTGTGTCTTTGTAGAAGACAAATATTACTGAGGACAGAGTGTGAAAACTTAAGGATTTATCCTATTTTTAGGTTGTCTTCTATGCTTTAGGTTTATGCTAAAGCACTGAGCTCTTTGAATACCCACTAAGCCACAATGCCTGTTATTTGGTGCTGTGATTGGTACACTAACATGAACATTCATCTTCTGGAACCAACACCAAAAATTATCTCTCATTCTTAAGTTGCCTTTGGTCATGGAAAGCCAGTCATGTGGTGTCACCTTAATGCTGAAAGCCTGTGTCTTTATCATCTATCTAACAAATATGAAATGCAAGCCATAAGTTACAACAGCTTGCTTAATTTCTTTTAGATCATCGATTCCTATAGGTATCCATCTACCTTCTTTGGATCGTTTTGGGTCTTTAGAACTTGATGCTTTGTCAGAGTAGATTGCAAGGTAGGAAGCTAGAACCCTGTAATCTCTGACAGCTACTGGTGATGTTGAATCCTGTCCTTGTGCCTTCTTTCCCTGTTCATAAGCTCCAATAATTTCATCGATCGTTTCAATTCTTTTTACTATTGTCTTTTGTAATGCCTGAACCTCCTGGCCTCAATATATTTCTAGTGATTTCATTGAGGCACCTAGTCTCTGGTCTTCATTCTGCACCTGTGATTCCAAGGTCTGAAGACTCTCCTTTAAAGATAACACCTCATCTTTGAACATTACTTGGATGGCTTGCAGATTGCCATTCTGGTATCTGCTCAACTAAAATAACTTTTTAACAAATTTTGTATGAATTCTTTCAGATAATTTTTCAGTACCCTTAGACATGGATTCAATTTTGTCTGACAAATTAATGTTACCATTTTCAATAGTATTTTTTTCAGGTAACTTTTGATTTTTGATGCTATTAATCCTGTGGACTAGCTGTTCATTATTAATCTGTAAAGACCGTTTTATTTTTAAAAGTGTCACATCCTTTCTTAAGGATATAACATGAAGATAAAAACCTGAGTCCCAATCTCCAATAAATTGAATATCACCATAACTGTATAAGCCCTGCAGGATTCCATTCCCAGCTCCTTAAAGGTATAAATAATAATAAATCATAAACTAATTCTACATGATTTCTGGTGGCACATTTTCATTTAACATAACTTCAGCACTCACGATGATGAAGCAGGAGCTAGATAAGTTCATAATCTCCTTGCCCTGTGAGATCCTGTCTCCACAAACTGAAGGCACACACCAACTCCTCAGTCCATTTCTGTTAACCACTTACAGGAAATTGGTTTTCTAACCATCCCACAAAGCTCCCAAATTTAAAACAAGGATTATCTGGTATCCAATCAATTTAATGATTTTTAATGATTTTTTTTTTGGGGGGGCAGGGAAGAAATGCACTATCAATGTCAGTTATTTTGGTTAAGGTCAGTGCGCATGCTGCTGCAGGTGGACACGATATCAGCTGTAGCTCCATATGGTTTCTGCTTCCCGATACCAGACTGGCTCAGCAGTTCTTGTCGAGGGGGGTCTAGGTGATAGATGGCATGTCTAGTCACCAGTTAGATTTGGAACTCAAGCAAATATAATACTAGTAGAGAGTTCAATAATATTAAAGTTCAAATTTAAAAGCCGAAAAATAGAAATTATGGTTGGATAAAAACAAGGGTCAATATAAATCAAGAGGGTTGATTTTACACATTTATATGAAGGGAAAACTCATTACTGCCATTGGTCAACTTGGATGGCTTCAGCATTGAACAGATTAAATATAGTGAGATGATCTGCATGTTTCATTACAGCAAATTAGGTGTGTTATTCCTTTATAAGTCATAATATTGAAGAACATTATCAACACATAAGAATATTCCAAAGAAAAGCATTAAAATACATAAAATAGTGAATTCTATTATTTTTAAAAGACATAATTAAAATTAGAAATCATTTAAATGGAACTTTAAATGGCCAAACATACTAATAAAAGAACATATGAGAAAAATATCCAATTTTCTTATTAAACAAAATTAAATTTCTATAAAACAAGGTAATAATGTACTTGTCCTGAGCTAACATTGGCCATGTTTATGGAATGAATGACTGTATTGAGTATTTTCTGTCTTCTCTATTCTTGGGGCTTTAATGTGAACTCTATATGCACTTGTTAAACAAATGTGTTTTGGGTGAAATACCTGAGCCAGCTTGTTTCAGGCTCCTGCATTTTTGTTATTTTTCTGCCTTTTGCATAATAATATAAAGCATTAACCTATCTCCAGCCACATGCCTTAGAGGTTTCTCACTTTCTAGTCCACTATATCATGCAGAGCTATACAGCAAACAAATACAGGGAGTCCCATGTCCAGAGTCTACTGAGATTAAAAATGCCCATATGAAAATTGATAGATTCTTTCTTCTGTTCTTTTCTATTTCCTCCCCCCTTTTCTTCCCCACTTATGCTCTGTGATGAACTTCTGTGCTTATTTGCTATGTTTTTTGCCTAGCAGTTTTCATCTGCTATGGGAATGCTAACTATGAATTATATTTTTATCAGCAGTTATTATATTCTACTCTCTTGCAGTTCCTGTGCATCAGATTTGCTAATTATACTCTACATCTTGAAACTAAAAAAATATATATACGATAGAGTAAAATTTGGAAAAATATCCTAAAACATGGAGAAGCCAAATACACAGGCGTAAATGAAAATCTGTGTTGTACTCCAAAGATTGCAAATGTTGACACTGTGAATATTTAGAGGCAACACAGCAGGCACAGTGATTTGGAATGGTAGGAACCCTTACTTAATTGCAGGGCCAAGGTCACCTAATAGGAATTTCTTTGAGGAATGAAGTCAGGCCAGGTTGGAAGGGCTGCAACACCACTGAGGCTTTGACAATTTTATTGAGAGCTATTAGACTTTTTATACCTTTCTCAGAAACAGAATATAATTTCTGTCGTTAGAATAAATATAGTTGCAGTTGCCAGGACACAATGAAATTGGTGAGATATATAGGCTATGAAAGATTAATGTCTAACACAATTTTTTTTCTGTCAAGTTTCCATGATTCCTTGCCTATTAAAGGAACATACAGAGAAATACAAATTCATCTAAACTCTTTGCTCCACTGCCTGAGAAACTGCTTCAGTCTTTTAGGAACTAGAAAGTACTTGAATCCCAGGACACATGAACCTGAAAACCCTATGACACATGCCTTCAAGATAGTTAGACCAAGCAAACTGCACGGTTCACTGAGGGAGATATCTAATTTAGTGTCAGGAAGCTGAAGTAAAATTGAGAAAAAATGATATTTAATCTTGATATATCAACAGTGATGCCAATCTTTGCCACTGTTTTCTCACATCTGAGACAAGAGGCAATAACTGTGTCATCACTACTTTGAACTGCTTGTGAAGTATTAGCTTTGCCAATACTTGTTTCCAGTAATTTTTCTTGTATGGTATTCTAAGAGTAACCTTTATACTTTTGTTAAAATCTAGTTTGATTATTTTGGGAGATATATCAATGGTAGTAATTAGCAAATATATTCAAGGCTGAGGACTTCATTTATTTTCTGCTAGAGAAATAATAATTACATTCTTGTATGCAATGATTGACCTTGAAAACATGGAAGGGTACACAGAGGACAAATAATATTCAAAATGATCTAATTGTTTAACTGTTGTTTAATTCATTTAATCATTTTCCCTTTGAGAGAAAGAAACATATTGAATAATTAAGTAAAAAGATTCATCATCAGCAACATTATTTATTCTGTGATTTTGTATTTGTTGGAGCTTGTTCTGCTCTTTAAAAAACACTTCTAGACAGGATAACTACTAAATAAAAGTTAATGTTATTGCAAAATAATGATATAAATATATGTGTTCTGATACAATCAAGGTTTAAAATTTAGAAGCATTTTGTCTCTCATAATATTAACTATGAGGAAAATAAAAGAAAAACTTTATCACTTAAACTAGTATTATATTTTATAACTATTTTATTTGTTTTTAATAATTTCAACTTTTCTGTCTTTGTTTTTAAAAAGACCATGTAAAAACTAAATGCATATTTCTTCATGCTATTTCAAAACAATTTTCCAGGTTTGTATGTAAGTATGTTTTCATTTCTGTGTACATGGAATTATCTCCTCGGTCCCCCTTTTCCCTTATGCTTTCCTTCATTTCCCTGTCACTCTTTCATTTCTCCCATCCATCTCTACAGTGCCACTAGAAGTCACTAGCACAAGCTTTTTATTTATCTAAGAATTTTCAATCGCTCAGCCTTATCTGGATTATACAAGATACAGTTTTACATCTAATTTATCACGAAATGTGTGTTAAACATTTTCTACAAGAGCTAAGTGGTTTGTTTTCTGGACATATGTCAAGGCATCTGTTTCATAATTGTTTCATAAATTGAAGCTTTACATTGCTTCTGTTGATAGAAATTCATTTATATAAAATTTTATTAAGATGATAACTTACATAAACATATTTAAAATAACAATGTTTTCACTGCTGTTAGAAACTTAAGAACCAAACTTAACCTCTACCCTGACTTATTTTTTGATATTTCATATCACAAATGTAAGATAATTTGTTGTTCCGATTAATTTTTACTGTCAACTTGACCCACTCTCAAGTACCCTGTGAAGACACAGCTTCAACTGAAAAACTGTCTTGAATAAATTGGTCCATCCTCATGCCTGGTAAACCATGTCTTGAATGATGACCAATGTAGAGGGACCCAAAACAAGGCTGTTTAGGAAATGTATCTGAGTCTCAGCTACCAAGCATACTGTTAGGCATCATTTGTCCATGGTTTCTGCTTGAATTCCTGCCCTCACTCTTTTCTATGATGTATTGTACTTCTCAAATTAATATCTTTCTTTCCTAAATTGTTTCAATGATTGTGTTTATCACAGAATCAAAAAGGAAACTGAATCGTAGTATAATGGAATTAAGGAAAAATTAAAAATTAAATAAGTGTTGATATTTTTAAGGTAAAAAACATAAAGGGATATTCAAGAGTATCAAGGACTTATAATGTAGAAATGAATAACATCACTGTGAAACAGCTAAAACTTTATCTTTTTCTTCTTCCTTCTAATAATTTCTTTCTTAGGTAAAGAATTCCTTCCCATTATTGTTATAAAAACACAATCATGTATAAAACTTTCCAAAACCCTAGTGTTTCCTGACTTCAAAAGCATTTTGATCTGTCGTGATTAAGCAGAGAGACCATTTGTTTCTTTTGTTATTTCTGTTTTTGCAAAATTGTTTTTCCAATTCCCTTGTGATGCAAGTATTGTCCTATTCCACCTATATATAAACAACAGAATTTCAGGTTGAATCAACTCATTCAAACTTATCATGCAGTCATTCCAATTACTCATATTAAATATTCACCAAGGCCAAATGTGCCAATATTGTTGTACAATATCTAAATGCCAAAGCATCACTGCAGGTAAAAGACTACTTGAAACATGGGTAGCCCACACCTTCTAGACTTTCTCAGCCCTATACAGTAAATTGTTTACTTACCATTGAAAATCTTGTATTAACTACACACTGTTAACATAATTCTTTAGATTTCTTGAAATTATTTATTTTATATTTTTGTTTTCTATTCAAATAAATAAGAAAGTGTTTGCAAGTATGAAAGTATGGCTCAATGGATAAAAGAAACATTCTGTTTTTATGCAAGCAAAAGTACCTGCACAGGGCTGGAGAGAGGGCTCAGAGGTTAAGAGCATTGCCTGCTCTTCCAAAGGTTCTGAGTTCAATTCCCAGCAACCACATGGTGGCTCACAACCATCTGTAATGGGGTCTGGTGCCTGCAGGCATACACACAGAATATTGTAAACATAATAAATAAATAAATAAATATTTAAAAAAAAAGTACCTGCACAAAGACAGTAGGATTCTGGGAGGTTATGAACCTCATCATAGAAAACAGTAGCAATTTTTAGGTTGAATGAGAGATGATTTGAAGAATTAGAAGGAGGACATATTAGAGGAGGACACCCACATACCCTTTCAGTACTCCAGGTCATGGATGTAGGAATATATAAAGCTACTCACAAACACACACTTCATATGTTTGCAAACAAATACAAAGCATAGCCCTCACTTTCTATGTAGATTGATAGACCATTGCTTTTCCTTACATTTGAAAAATACAAAAATATAAGAAAATAAAACTTAAAATACAAAATAAGAAATTGACTGACAGTTTACAATACTGTGTTTATTTTGATTTATTTATTGTTCTCTAATAATATTTTTAAAATTTGGAAATTTCATATAAGTCACCAAAATATCATAAACTTCCTATTCCTTTCGTGTCTACCCTCCTACATTTGGGTCTACCCCAGGAAAATAACAAAAAGAAAAACAAAAAAAAACAAAAACACTAACAAGTCCAGTTTGTGCTACCCATATACTCATTGTAGCACAGTCAAACTTCCTGTGGTCAGCCCATTAAAGATAACTGAGTCTTTCTCTAAACACCCTCCAGAAGGCATCTTTATAATAATTTTTAAGGATTTTCTTCAATAGCTTCCTATTTGGACTGTTTCTTTTACCATTTTTGGTAGGGGGAGGAGGTTATCACACAAGCCTTCAATGTCTCTCATTCTTAGTTATAAGTCTGCAGTCATCAACACCACTGCAAAATGAAAATGAAGCTTCCTTGTCCTTAGTAGACAGCTGTACAGATCATGGACTTTGACAGGCATGAATTGTGGACTACAACATGGGTTTCAGTGGAAGCATGTATCATGGGCACCAGCATGCACTCTGGCTAAAGCAACTCACTGACATCAACATGTTTTAGGTGGCAATATTTTTCAGAGACATTAACATGGCTTCTGGCAGCAGTCTAGATCACAGATATGAACATGCATTGACTCAGTCACTAAAATTGTGTTCTTTTAGAAATATTTGATATATAATTTGGGATATCAACTCACTGAAGATTATATTTCATCTTGAGATTAATATACATCTGTTAGGATATTTTTCTAAACAATTCAATATATTTTTAATTGACAATACCAATGCTTAGTTTCTTGGGAAATTATATTACAATACCACGATCTATTAGTGATGATAATTCAAGAGGCATTACACAAAGCAATAACATATATGTGTGTGTTATGTGTGTGAAATATAATCTCTTACAAACCACAGAATATAATGTTCTAGCAATAGCTGATTATACAAGTAAATTTTAATATGTATTTCTGCCTTAACCATCTACTGTAGATGCCACTAACATGGCAGAAGAAAAACTGCCCCACTGAGATCTTTTGCAATCAATATTGACCTTCATAGTGATGCACACATTTTAGTCGAAATATTTTAAGTGTCTAAGTAAAAATGAAGAAGAAAGCATTTGGATGTAATTCTGTTCTACTAATTTTTCCTCAATGCTATAGTTGCATATATTTTCTCTTTTGTCATTAGGTTCCCTAAATTCTCTTTAAGTGGTCATAACAACCTTTACAGAGTTGGTACAGCTAGGCTAGTTCAAAATACCCAAAGTATTCATGAAGAAGAAACATGAATTATTTTAACCAAATTTGAATAAAATGTAGGGTCAGGAGGCCAAGGGAATATTTATTATTGTCAGACAACTCTGAGAGGAAGAATGGCATTTTATCAGCTTTTCTTTGGTGACCATCCATTTTCATGTTTTTTTTTTGTCCCTGAGTATCCAATTAAGTAACACAGATAATTATCAGTAGACATGTTTTTCATTATTAAGCAAAAGAAAAACTCTGGTGAAAAAGGGGGTTGGACCATGGTGGAGGTCACATTAACCTGCTCAGTGCCAAATGTAGGGATATTACCTGTCTTTTAATCAGGATGAACAGAAAATATAGTTAATGGAAGTTAAGCAATCGAATAGTCATATAGGAAGTACTACCAGTTAATAGGACCAACTACAATAAAAGTATTAAAATTAAATCATAGAGCTTTTCTTGTTTGCCTTCACTCTAATAGCCAAACAACTTTTGTAAACGCATTTAGATCAAAGCTATTAATTCTATTTTCTCTGATTTAAGATGTAGGTAAATAGAATATTTAAGTATTTCTATCTTGTTTAAACTAGATTTACCATATTGCCACATAGATGGCTTGACATGCTGGCTTTCTTAACGTCAAATTATGAATATTTATAGGTACCAGGTGATTCGAATATTAAGTGGTGGTGTATAAGTAATAAAACCAGTTGTGATTTTATTAAGGTTTATTCCCCATTGGCTCATGTGGTTAAACACTGGGTCCAAAGCTGGTTGCAGTGTTTTGGGACATGGTGGTATCTTTAGGAAGGGAGTGCTTGCCAGAGGAAGGGAATCATCAGGGGTGAACTCTGAGGTTTCATAGACAAGATTCACTTTCTGCCTGCTTTCCTGGATACGACAGCAATAAAGACAGCTGCTTCATGCTCCTACCTCCATCTTTCCCTATTTAGATAGACTCTCTATGCAAACTACCAGCTACAATTAATTTTTATTTTCTTAAGTTGAATATTCTAAGGTATTAAAACATAGCAACAAAAAAGAAGCCAGTACAAAGCACATAAAACAGAGGGTGGTGCTTCAGGAAATATTTGATAGCTAGGGGTAACTACTACACTTACTTTGCAAATTATTTAGTGATGGTATCTAAAATTTTTAAAATTCCATCCAGTCCTCAGAAACTTTTCAAGTACTATGACAAATGGTCGTGCTGATGGAGTGACATGAAGTTTCTAGCTTTTCCTGCCTACTTGATTTAATTTTTGAAAACATTTGTGCAGGTCTAAAGGGATAATTTAGGGGTTAGGGTTTAAGACTACTTATTGATCTCAATGAAGAATTATATTCATTTCCCAGCACACACATAGTGGCTCACAACCATCCATAATACATCAGCTTCAGGAGTTCTGACTTCCTTTTTCAAATTCAATGGTTACCAAGTGTGCAGGTTCTCTAAATACATACTTTTAGGTAAAACATATATATTTATGTGTGTGTATATATATGTATATGAAATAAATAAAAACATTAGTTTCAAATACATAAAAATGTTGCTCATGTTACAATATTAGGTTATAAAAATAAAATACCAAAAACAAGATTTAATGAATTTAAATGCATACAATCATCATTAGTCTTACAAACAATCATTACCTTAAAACCAAGATTATTGACTTGCATTTGTGTAAATTCTTGTGTTTACTGTTTATCATTTTTGTACTTTTTGTATTTTTTACTACATAATTTTTAACCCAAGGAGAATGTAAATTTCATTGGTGTTTAACTCTAATTTCATACATTTATTATTTGCTGCTTAAATTTGTATGTTAATGTGTGTTTTTTCCAATACTGATTTCCCTTCCTTGTTATTATCTCTGTATTCCGTTATGTATTGACAAGAAATACTATTCTCCCGTTCTTTACTGGTGTAGATATCCACTGTGCCACACCACTCTTGCACCCCTGCTGTGTCCTCAGGAGGTGACCTGCACATCATATTTTTAGGGCTCTTTGTCTAAGCAAATAGAAGTTGTATGACATTAAGATTCCTCTTTTACTTTAACTTATTTGCCTACTAAAGAAATTGCTTAATTTTCTACAAGGTCAGACAATAGATATAGGAAACTTTCTGATAAATCATCTTTGGTATTATGTATTTTTATATATATCTTTTCTAATTATTAGTGAAAACAAATCAGTTTTTAAAACATCTTCATAGTCTACAAATCTTTTGAAGCATAATTTATTATTAGCTTATTTTTCCCATTAACAATTTATTTTATCTTAACAGTATTTTGGTGTGTGAATCTTTTGCTTTCAACACTCATCTCACTTTTCAGTATATATTTTAAAATATTTCTGTACTACATTCAATCAATCTTATTCATGGTTTCTTTTAAAATTTGCTCAGTTGAATTTTATTAATATCATTTGATAACTCCAAACTTGTAAATATTCTATTATAAATTTCTCAAAATATTTTAAGAATTTGCTACCTATTTTCCTGCAAAATTCAAACTGTCGTTATTTTTTTCTGCTGTGTAGTACTCCATTGTGTAAACGTATCAAATTTTTCTAATCCATTCTTTGATTGAGGGAGATTTAGGTTCTTTCCAGGTTCTCGCTAAATGGATGGAACTAGAAAACATTACTTTGAGTGAGGTAACCCAGACACAGAAAGACAATTATCACATGTACTTACTCGTAGGTGGTTTTTAAACATAAAGCAAAGATAGCCAGCCCACATACTACAATCCCAGAGAACTTAGACAACAACGAGGACACTAAGAAAGACTTACATAGATAAGTATAAAAAAATAAGATCTCCTGAGTAAATTGTGAGCATGGGGATCTTGGGGGAGGATTGAAGTGGGGAGGGGAGAAGCAGGGAAGGGAGCAGAGAAAAATGGAGAGCTCAATAAATATCAATAAAAATTAAAAATGAATTTGCTACCTATATATTCACATAGCAAATGGTTTCTCATACATGAAATTTGATGATACATTTAGACTGGATTAATATAAGAATCTAGATTCAAATAGCATACTTTATTCTTGAATGATCCATTCCAAATATAAAAAATATTGTAAATGGTGAGGGATAAGATACTAGTTTCAATTTTATAAAAGGAGCATTCAGTCTTCCCAGAATCATTATTCCCTAAGGGATTAATATTGTCTTGCAATAGAGATACTATATAGCCTTACATATTGTAGAACTGCTTTCAACAAACAGTTTGGAGATAGACTTGAAACATTAAAATATTACTGGGATAATCATAAAATACATATAATAAAACTCATGTACCTAGAAAGAGAAAAGAGTTTTAATGTTGATTGGAATAACAAAGACTCCAAACACTATCATGACCAACAATAGTTTTGTTTTTAGGAATTAAGATGACTGATTATCACCTCCATGATAGAATTATTTTAATGATGCTTGGTGGATACATAAATTCTAGAAAGTTCTTCATACAATAATATATTAAAGACATTTAAACTCTTTTGCTTTGCTTACACATAAGGTAAAATTATATCATTCCACATATCTGCTAATGAGTTATTTTTAATGTTCCGCACTGACTACAGATCTACATAAAAACATATGATTCCCAGTGATTCAAAGTGTATCCCAAAGGAAGCACAGAAAAAAAGTGTCACCACTGTGAAATAAGTTACTTTACCACCTAAGCAGGCTGAATTAGAAGGTTTGATCTTGGAATTTTGTTTGAGACATGTTAAAATGTTGATTTTGCTAATGAAAACTCTCCTTACATATTTCCTTTTAGACTCTTAAACCTTTAATTTCCCAAGTTTTCATTACATTAATTTTTTTGATTTTAGCAAAATCTTAGACTTCTTATGAATTTTTAGGTCCCAAAGGTAAGTGCAGGATAAGTTTACACCACATTAAAATCCATTATCAATGTCAAAATGGTAGAAATGAGCATTCATTAAATTTAAAATTATTATGTTAAATTCATCCTCCAACCAATTGCACAGGTCAGGACATCAAGAAACCTGTCAGAAACCCATCCTAAATAACATAAGCATTATAAATGCTTTAAACTGATCAAAATTGTAAATGCATTTTATTAATTAGGACAAATGTATGAGCAAACTTGCAATGACATTGATATTTATACTCAATAAATGAAATGAATTTTGAATTCCTTAGAAACAAAGCTTTTTTTTTTTTTTTAGATAACATTCCTATTAGGAAGATTACTCAAATCCAAATGGACTATAACTTCTAATTTAATTTTGTATCTGACTATATATAATGTAAAATAGTTAGTGTATATATAGTATTTCATTATTAACTTAACCAGAAAGAAAAAAACAACAATACATATTCATTGTATCAGGAACGACAGGCTGCTTGTTGTCCCAGCCGCCCCGCTAGCTTACACCCTAAATAATCTATAGAAAATGTATGAATTTAAAACACTGCCTGGGCCATTAGCTCTAACTTCTTATTGACTAATTCTTACATCTTAATTTAATCCATTTCCATTAATCTGTGTATTGCCACATGACTAGGGCTTACCAGCAAGATTCTAACGGACGTCCGTCCCAGGCAGGAGACCCATGGAGTCTGCCAGTCTGTCCTTCTTCCCAGCATTCAGTTCTGTTTACTCTGACTACCTAACTGCTGCCCTATCAAAAGGCCAAGGCAGTTTCTTTATTCAACAAATGGAAGCAACACATAGACAGAAAAACCTCTTACACCAATTAATAAGTACTTTTAAACTTCTTGTAGAAAGATCACGAAATCAAAAATCAATGGGAATTTACAGAGTGTGAATAATATTCTTGATGGGTTTGAAGCCATTCTCAATGGGATGAGTACCACTGTTGACCCGGCTCTATGAGAAACTCAGGAACATGGAATGCAGTGGCATTGTAAATTCAGCAGACAATATTACAATGAAGATTGTGTGGCATCTCAAAGGGTTTGACGTGCAAGGAGGGGACTGGAGGAAAGAATAGGGCTGTCTTTCTAGAACTGCGGTGTGAATTTTTTTTGTATTTATTTATTTAAGATTTCTGTCTCTTCCCCGCCACCGCCTCCCCTTTCCCTCCCCTTCCCCCAATCAAGTCCCCCTCCCTCCTCAGCCCAAAGAGCAATCAGGGTTCCCTGCCCTGTGGGAAGTCCAAGGACCACCCACCTCCATCCAGGTCTAGTAAGGTGAGCTGTGTCAATTTTTATTGAACCTCACTTAAAGTTAGGCTCAGATACTCTTCCTGAACTCTGCCTTGCAAGCTCAACTGTGAAACTATTTTGAAATGTATTTGATAAATTATCTTTCTAGAGAAAGCAGTTTACAAACAGAAATGCATGGATGTATGTCAGATCCATGCAGCACCAAGGACTTAGGAATTTCTATCTGTTTCATATTCACTTTTTAAAATTAGGCCACTGATGCATATTAGAATTTAATTACCCCAATTAGTACTGCCAGATCAGACATATGATGTGCCTTCAATTAAGAAGTACCTAATGGGTATTAGTACAATTTAGCTTCATAATTAAAGTTCTAAGAACAGCAACAAATTAAACATTATGATTACCAAACCATAAAAAAACTACTAGTGAAATTAAAGCTGAGTATTTTATCTTTTTAATTTAATGTAAATTTCAGAATGAAAATCAAGATTACATAAATAATAATGGTGGTGTTATTGAAGCATTATTAATTAAAAAGTAAAATCCATATAAGCAAATGTTTATTTGCATGCATGTGATGATTGGGTATCTACAAATGTGTTGGACATTATACTTACTTGATTTAAAGTGGGTATTAGTGGTATGCTTAAGTGGGCATTAAAGGCTATAGTTTAAGGAGTTCTTTTTTTATTGATTTTCATTTAAATAATTGATATCTGTGCCTACCAACCAGAACTGCTTCCAGGAATCACTTCCCTAGTTGGGTAACTCTTTACACTCTAATCTTAATTTTTAGACTTCTTCAAAAAATTGTTGGTATAAAGATTACCAGATGAAGATTAATTTTAGGACTTTGGAGACTTCTGCTAGAATACTTTGATGGAGAAGTCCTATTAGCTCAATCAAATTAATTAAAAATGTTCTTGAAACCATGCCCCTTCAATTCTCTTTCCCTGCCCTTCTTTTTCTGTCTGATAATGTAAGACCTAAATCATCTGTGATCCATAATTATGTTATGTGTATTTAATTCTTAACAAATATTTCCCACATTCTACTATTTATAGTTAAAAACTTCTTGGCATCAAATTTTCGAAACTTGATAAAGTGTCTGAGATGAAATACATATAGATATATATCAATAGATAAATTGATAGATAAATATGTGTATATTTATTTATTTTCTATGCATACACATGAAATAGAGAGAGCAAGATGCCAATCTAAATTTCAAATAAGAGATTAGTGTAACCTATGAAATCATATAGTTCAAAATTGTAATATTAACGTGTCATTTATGATTTGTGTAAAATTTAAAACATCATATATAATTTTTAGTGTTTTTTTTTGTGAGACAGTATGTTTTCCTGTTAATTTTGGAGCCTGTCCTGGCACTACCTCTAGCTCTGGAGATCAGCCTGGCCTTGAACTCACAGAACTCTGCCTGCCTCTGTGTCTTAAGTACTGGGATTAAGGGTGTGTGCCACCACTGCCTGACTATTAATTTTTTTTATAGTTAAATTACAATTATATCTCTTTATCTTACTTTTCTTTCGTACACTCCTTCTACATCTCACATACTTCTTCCAAAAGTTATGTCCTCTTTATTCTTTAATTAATTTTTATTCCTGTATGTATATGAGAATAATTATATAAACGTACTGGAAGAGCCCATTTCATATTTCTGTAAATACATGTTTTTAGGACTGACCACAAGATATTGGATAACAATTTTTAGTTTGTTTCCAGGGATTAATTCTCCATTCCTTAGTACTCTTTAATTGTCTGCAGCCTCTCATCTTGTGTGAGGCACTGCAATATTTTCCACATTCAACCTGGCATATGAAGCTAATGTCATTGTCCAAGTGTCACTAAAATGATATATTTTTAAGATATAAAGTGTGTACCTTCTTTTAAGAGGACGTGCCTTGAAAGGGATACCATGGTCATCTGCTCTTATGGCCTCCCCCTACCCTCACCTTTCTCTTCAACTACTTTCCTTGAGTAGTAGGTGTGCAGTTTAGGTTGTATATGTATCACCTGGGACTGGTACCTATTGTCATCTGTTCTCTGTAGTGATGTTTCATTTGTTTTTGTTTTTGTTTTTTTTCATAAGTAAAGCTTTCCTGAAGGTCAGAGTGTTAAACACTTACCCTAGACATCATTAAAAAACAGACAGTGGTGGTACATAGCTTTATTTCCAATAGCCACACTACTTTGCCAAAGAAACCAGGCAGCAGTGGTGCACACCTTTAATCCCAGCACTAGAGAGAAATTTAAGACAGGAGGAGATAGCTCTTAGTCAGGCTCATTCTGAGGATTCCTGGAGGCAAGATCGCCATTTCGAACTGAGATAGAGGTAAAAGCCAGTGACTGGCTGTTTTGTTTTTCTGACTTTCAGGTTGAAACTCAACATCTGTCTCTGGATATTTTATTAATCATGCTACAGTTCTCTGCATTTGACTACTTATGGTTTCTGTTTTGCTGTAAAAAGTGAAGCTTCTGTGATGAAGAGTGATATCTACACGTATCTGTGAGTATGAGAATAAATATTTAGAACACAATTAGAAACCATACATATGAAAGTAGCAGTTTATGTTCTCCTCACTAGCCATGGGTGGATTGCTTGGTATTTGTTATTACCATTACATACACATAAATACCTTGAATATTATGCTAGAATTTATGTAAATAAACTTGACTTCTTTAATATGAATTTGTCGTGACTAGAGTGATGTAGGATTCCCCTCTGTATGTTGTGAATACCATTGGTTAATACAGAAACTGGTTTTGCCTGAAGGGTAGACAGTGCTAGGTGGGGAAAACTAAACTGAATGCTGGGAGAAGGAAGGTGGAGTCAGGAAGAAGCCATGGGGCTGCCACCAGAATCAGACAGGTTGAAGCCTTGCTAGTAGGCCTCTAGCCTTTTGGTAAAATATGAAATAATGGAGATGGGTTAATTCTAGATGTAAAAGCTATCTAGCAATATAGTTAAGTATGTGGCTAAGCAGTTATTTAATTAATATAGTTTCTGTGTTGTTATTTTGGGAGTCTGAGAGGCTGGTAAATGAACAAGGAGCCTCCTTAAAACACTAGAGGAGCTGGAAGAACAAAAAATATACTTTCAGTTGATAAGACAACTAATTTTTTTGGAAAGAAATTAGTCTCCCAGAAAACAATATGCACTGATAGTTTCTATCTTAATTATGTCAAATACAAGTTAAAATTGGTTACCATATTTGCATAAATCTAATATATTTTAAGGATAACAAAGGGAAGATGTCATATAATTAAATCATAAATTAACTAATGAAATAATTGCTCATTAGATATGCTTAATATGGGTCACTGTTGCCATGGATGAGGATGATCTCTCACAATATTCTAGGTCAATGTTTCCTTTATTAAATATTGAATTTTTTTCTTACTAAATGTTGCAAACTTTACTTCCATTTATGTGGGGGTGGGTAGGTAGTTTATGGAATAATGCATATGTGGAGATCAGAAGGAAAAGTATGGGAGTCAGATCTTTCCTTTTATAATGTGGGTCCCATTTCAGGCTCTTGACAGTTAAGTCCCTTCAGCACTAGCATCAGGGCAGTACTAGGTTAATAGCTTTAATTCCTTCAAAGTAGGCTAATTTGTGGTGACATCACTAAAAGCACATTGTGTACTCTTGGAATAATTTAGACCATGAATGAACCCACTCTGCTATCTGAACTTCTCTAATATGTCTACCACTTGTCTTTCAAAAAAGGGGCCATGGTATTTATTAATTGAGCAACACTAAAACATTGTGTAGGAAATAAATGAGGTAGCTTTTGTACATAAAATTTTAACAGTATTTTATAAAGAAAGTCTTTACTTTGGTGATTATACTGACCAAGAAGTGCAAACAAAATAGCAAACTGATGTTCCAAGCATATATCCTTGTGATGCTTTCATCATCTATGGTGACTGTTTATACTTTCTTCAAGGTTGTTTTCAACAAACATAGTTAAATTTATTATCACCCGGCCCCCCTTCTCTTTCTCCCTCTCCCTCTCTCTCTCTCACACACAATATTTTGAGTGTAGGTATGCATAAATATCACAGCATGACATGGCTCAACCTAAGAATTGTAAGGTAGTAAGGCTTGGTACATTGTATTCTTTTTAAATATCTTTTAAATTAATTAATTTAATTTTTAAAAAATGATCCTTTTCCATTTTATATATCTAACCAGTTCTCAGTCCATCCACTCTCCCAGTCCTCCTGGTTCCCTTCCAGCCTACTCCGCATCCTCTCCTCAGAGAGGATAAGGCTTCCTATGGGGTGTCAACAAAAATTGACACATCATTTTGAGGGAGTAGCAAGCCCCGCCCCCCACTATATTTAGGATGAGCAAGGTATCCCTCCAAAAAGAATGGGCTCCAAAATTCAGTGCATCATTTTAAATGGTGTATATTGTTAACTTGTTTGCAAAATCAGAAATATTCAATTTTTGAAGGCAAGAGATATTTCCAGAAAAAGTCATTCTAGGACTCGTAAGTTTGAAATAACACATCTTAAATTATTTGCTTCCTTTCTGTCGTCAAATCCAATAGGGAATATAAATCACACACAATGATCACTTATAGAAATAACATTGGGACATTTCATAAAGAAAGGAAGAAGCATGAAAATTTTAAAATAACAACAACCATGATTAATTAACAGAAAAAATACTATTAATTTATAATTTTTAGTATTTTCCAATTCCAAAGTTTCATTACTAAAGCATTGAACAAAGTATATGGTTTTCTAAATCACTCAGTCTGAACTGAATGTAGATGAAATGTCACGTAAACATATAAATATGCAAATTACTTTTAATTTGGTGACTCAAAACTCTTAATGAAATTATGGAAAAATGATGTTTGTTTTACCAATTATAAGATCATGTACAAACTAAAATAAATAAATATGTTGCAGGATTCAGGGTTTGGAGCAGCAAATGGAATATGAACACCTACCTGGGTTTTTGGCTGTGATAACTGAAGCTTTCAGTAATCTCATCATGGGAACATATGATGAATGCATACTCTTAAAGGAATTATTAGATAACCTTTAAAAGTGTATAGACAGAGAAGTTGAACCTGCTGATAGGTGCAAAATAAAAAAAAAATCTTTAGCATCTGTGTAAGTGAAAAATGAATGAAAGCTTTTTAGTGAGAACACAGGGTGATTCTAAATAGATAGCAAAGAAAGTGTTCTGTTAAAGAAATCTAAAACGATACCAAGCCTAAGTACAAATCTTGAGTAAGAAGAAAAGATAATAGTGTATGTACTTAGGTTCCTCTTTGTTCATGGGGCCTGAACTAAATATATAGACCTATGGAGTTTTCTTTGGGAAATTCCCCTTGCTGTTCATGAAAATTAAGTCATTTGATCTTCTTCCCCATCCTCACTGACACTATGTTATAGAGAGCATTAAGGAGAATTATAATATCCAAAGGAAGTGGTGCTATGCTCACATCCAAGAATGGCAGGCTGAACAAATTTACACATAGAATATGAAAGAAATCTTGTTGTGTGATGATTTCCCCTTTTGTCTTTTTGGGGAGTCCCTCACCCAGCTTTTAAATAAATCACTCACCCAGAGGATTACTATGACTTACAAATGCCCAGCCTTAGCTTGATTTGCTCCTTGCCTGCCTTTTCTTATCATTCAGATATACGCAATGCATGTGCACAATATACATATGTTTATGCACATATAATACCTGCATTATACATACTTATATACATCGTATATACACATATAATGGTAAAAAGATCATGAATTTTAAAGAGAACAAGAAAGGGTATTAATCTCAAAACAAAAAATAAAAATAAAAAGAGTGCATGAGAAGGTATGCCCAATGCTCCAGAGTCACAGGGAAAGAATGGAAAAAAAGAGAATAAGCAGGAGTGTACTAAAAATGTGACGGTTAACAATAGACCTCAGGAATAAAAGAAAAGAAAATGAATGGATATGGGTATGGTGAAAGAGAAAGGTTCTTTTGGGGGAGTTTTATTTACTTACAAATCAGACATCTCTTTGCAGTGTGTGACAAGGAAAATGTGGCAACTGGAGTGCCTGTGTTTCCTAAGTAATAGAAATAAGTATGGGATTTTATTAATAAGTAGGAGCATTAAAATATTTAGAAACAAGGAAGAATCATGCCGTGAGTGGGGGAAGTCCTCATTGGGAGGTGTCTGCGTTGAGCCTGTGAAGCCAGGGACAGTTGATCAACAAAAATCAGGAAGATCTTTCTTTTATAAGTAGCTTCCTGTCAGTGGCTATTTGAGTTCCTAGAAGTACAGATGACAAGGTTGAAAGATGCAGTTCTCTGTAACAATCATTGAACGGCAGTTAACTGGCAGAAAATGGCAATACCAAGAAGCTGCAGAAACATCCGCAGGTACAGGACGAGCTGTGCAAGCCTCACTCCAGTCATGCTCCAAATGCTTCGTATGTGGAGAAGAAGGAAAAGTCTGCCTAGGCGTGTGAAGGGATGAAGGACAACTTTACATAAGGGTGTGAAATATATGTGGCATTTTCATCCTGTATATTTTATTTTTTATTTTGTAATCACTTTATTTGTTTCATTGTATAGGAAATGATGTTATTATTAAATAATGAATTTGAGCTAAAGAAATATGACTTAAAATGCATAAATTAATCTTAGGTGAGAGAAGCATTGAGAACTTATGCAAGAATAAGAGACAGGCCGGGCGGTGATGCACATGCCCTTAATCCCAGCACTCGGGAGGCAGAGGCAGGTGGATCTCTGTGAGTTCGAGGCCAGCCTGGTCTACAAGAGCTAGTTCCAGGACAGAAAAAAAAAAGCTATGGAGAAACCCTGTCTTGAAAAATCAAAAAAAAAAAAAAAATAAGAGACAGCCTTGACAATATTTAAGATATGAGTGATTTTCAAGGTGATGACCTCAAAAATAGAGCTATTAATAGGAATGCTTTGCTTTTGGTCAATCACGTTCATAAACACGAATGCTCAGAATTAAAAGAGATGTACAAAATCAACACTGTAGTTTTACCAAGTCAGATCAATAGTAGAGAGTAACCTTTCCTTTTTTCTACGAAAATACCATAAACATATAATGAGATTTTTTTTTTTTACAATAAGTGTTTCTAGTGTTGGATTAAAACGTAGAAATTCTAATGTGCCTCGCTGAGGGAGCTTTGCCATTGACCTTAGGAAGCAGAGCAGACTTGTGGACTCTGTCAGTCACAGTTGAGAACAAGGATGCAGATGCAGGAATGCTGGCAGAGAACTTATGTTACTGAATATTGCTATCACGGTGATAAAAGCCAAGCTTATAATAGTCGAGCAGATAAGAATATGATGGCAGGTTTAAACTGAATTTTCCACCACTAAAAAGCCATCTTCTCCTTTCTAGCATTTGAAGAAACAAGAAGTATCCTTGGGAGAGCCTCGGGTCATTGATTATGCATAGAACTCTTCATGTAACTGGCAATCAGCATGAGGTAATGGCTGAATAATGCGGGCATTTTATTAAAGAGTTGGCCATCCACCAACAGATGACGCATCGTGCATCCTGGCAAAATTTCTTCATTTTAATTATGGGGCATATATTCCTATTGTATCGTTGCATATTATTTTTTTGAAATGAATTTATCTGCTGAATTATTACTAAGTATCTTCAATTATTTTAAAGACGACACGGCTGGATGTTATGATGCAATGCCGGCTGCCCTTGGTAGAGCAGGATCTCACAGATATATTCTAGAGAAGGCAACTTTCTTCACCTTTGTCCAGATCATCATGAGGACCTTCCCTCCCAAATGACTAACCTGAATGCTAGGATAAATGAGAGAAGAAAGAATTTACATTATCTGGTAGAACACTGTGGCGTAGGACAATTAATGCAGATTATAATGGAAACCCTGACCAGGAGACAAGCAAAGAGCTTTCAATTTATCCTGGGAAGACATTTGTATTATACTGAGAGTAGCAAGGACCTTATTAGCATACATGGAATTAGATGAAATAAAAATGTTTCATGTTGTGAGCACAGCGAGCAGAAATTAAAAATCACACGTGGAAGTTGAGTGTCAGTTCATCTCGATGAATTTGGTTTAGAACAAAAATATTATGACACATGGATCACAATAGGATTTTCAATAAGGACAAAAGGTGATGCACCCTTGAAGGCTGGATGTGAGTTTTATATCCAAGCACTATATATTTGTGAGTAATGAAAATGAAGTTCTCCTATGACTGAAGGCATTTTTGAAAATGGAGCTGAATTTACCCTATTTAGCTACAATCATCTACTATGAAAGAAATGGAATGAGATCTCAAAAGATCTGTTTATACGGACTAAGGTACTAAGTATTCAAGGCCATTTGCAATAGTTTGTGTGAAATTTCCCAGAATTATAAGCAAAGAGTCACTAATACTAAGAATTAAAGCCAGATCTGTATTAGCCATAATGGAGGAAGCCAGATATCAAATATTAGAAGTTTCCTAATGCAGTACACACACATTCACATTGACCAATTACATAAAAAATTGTAAAAATCTCTGAGGCTGTGAACAAAACTCACTCACTATGCCTACTCAAGAGGAAACAAAACACATGGGAACTATTGGGTAGAGAGTGTCCCAGACAATAACTGATGTGATTAAGATGCAGGCCAGTGATGTTATGATAATACTAATATCCAAAATTAAGTATCGAGTTTTCCAACACATGACCCTAATTCCGTGTCTAACTTTAGCAGATGCTATTATGTAACATGTTTAATAGACAGTTAACATGCACAGGATGAAGGATCCAGTACCCATAGGTGAACCAGTAAAATAATTATGTGACTTTATGTGAAATGGAAAAGCAAGACTCCTTACTCAAAACAATTAATAAATGGCATAATTAGTTTTTGTGTTCTCAACAAAACAAGAAATTTGACAAATATCTAGGAAGTTCCTAGGAACACCAGGAGGTAAAGAACAATTGTTTATAACTTTATATAACTTTTTGGTCTCTAAAGCTATTTTACAGTGAACAGTGTTCCCAAACCCAGGTACACATTTATGAGCACCAGAGGAAAGTCTTATTGGTACTCTAACTGTGATATCCATGCCATTTAATTTGACTGTGCCTATTCTGAAAGTTAATTTGTGTTGGATCAAAACTGCCTAGGTGACCAAATTAGGACCAAAGGTGAAGGAAGTTTCATTTCAAAGCTAAGCAAACAATTCTGAGGTTCTCTGTGGAATCTCCTAACATTTGTTTGGGCGTGCTAACAAGACTCCCGTTATTGGCTGTGAAAGTAAACATTCCGTGTGATGAGTTCCATGGGCTGATATTGAGAGGAAGTGTTTGGAACTAGGATGAAATCATAGCAGATGGGAAAGATGTTTGTAAGAATATTACATTGCCATGGAGGGAAGCCATAACAATATTTTCCAGGACACAGCTCTGATCAGGACATAATGCTTAACTACCGTTTGCCATTGTAGTCCAAAAAAAAAAAAATATTTGGCTCTGGCTGGTAGAATTCTCTTGGTTTTTTTTGTACAGAAGAGGAAAATTTGACTACAATAAATTTGGTTGGTATACCTGTGTAATGTGGGCAGAACAAATGACGAGTTCCCTGATGAGTTGGCTTGTGGGAAGCTCATCACAGTTTACAGCTAATGTTCTTGGAATTTCTTTCCTCCCAGGGAAGCTAACAGCTTGTTGACCTCTGTGGATGCTACAGCACAGACTTCTTATCCTGCTTATCTCAGTAAATCAAGATAATGCGTTTTTCTGCAGTTCCATGCATGTTATGGAGACCAGACACTGTCTCTCTGCTTAGTACATTATGTTAAAGCTTAATCAGATATGTTTATGAAGATATCAATTGAAAATTAAAATGAAATTATCATAAACCATATGGAAAGAGAACCTGGAAGACTTTTAATATATGTATTTATTCTTGGGTGTTCATATAACAGCTAGGACTGTTACTGTTATACAGCTAAACCTTTTTTAAAATAAATAAATAAAAAATAATAACCACTGAGGCTCTGGATCACAAACCAAGTATTTTCTCTTATCACTGAGAGCTACTAAGAATTTTCTATTTTTTTCTTAAGTTTATTTATTTTTTATGTATACAACATTCTGCCTCCATGTATGCCCGCACACCAGAGGAGGACACCAGATCTCATTACAGATGTTTGTGAACCAGGATATGGTTGCTGGGAATTGAACTCAGGGCCTCTGGATGAACAGCCAGTGCTCTTAACCACTAAGCCATCTCTCCATCCCGAAGAGTTTTCTTTCTTGTCAGGTTAGGCTGGTAAGAAGGATATAAACCTATATGGGTGGTAAATATTAAAAACTAGCAATCAAAATAATTGCAGAATTGAAGACAGACGGCATATCATTAAACTGACTGTCATTGAAAGAGTAACAATGTAAAGGGGTCAATAATCATGACTGAGAAGACAGACAAGAGGTGTCAAGAGGTTAAAGGGAAAAATGCCAAAACTTCAGATCGTTACTTAAGATACTTTAGAGATGGCTAGATACATGAGGAAGAGGAGAATGACAAAGAATATTCTATGCAGAGACCCAGAACCACAGGTGACATTGAAAGCTGTTCTCTTGCAAGGTGTGTGGCCGTCCTTGCTTTAACAAATCTACTAGGGTTCATGGGGGGGGGGAGATTTTGATTTTTGCTTAAAATTTACCAGTGGGATTAGGGAAAGACCATAAAAAATAAAATACAGAAGAGGTAAAGGTACATGATAGAAGAAAATCATGAATGCAATGTATTTAATGAGGAGGGAGATAAAGTATATTGGCAATCCTGTAAGGTGGAAGGGAAAAATCAAAAAAAAAGACAAAGAAATAAATAAAACTAATAAGAGAAAAAAAATTAACACTGTACAATACATGAGTTCAATATATCAAAGATGAGATAGAATACCTGAAAACTTGATAAATATTTGGAAGGAAGAGAAAGGGTTCATTAATACACATTATTACATTTACAATAACATCTAACCAAGGAACAAAACTGGTCCTTAGAATGGAAGATTAGCATTTTGATATTATTTTCATGCTAAGAGCTCATTCTAATGAGACAAAAGTGTCACCTTGTCTTATACCATGGTATATTTCCTACAAAGGAAAGGAGTGAAACTGTCAAGGCATGAGAGTTTTGTTACTTAATGGCCAGATTCATTTTAATAACATTTACTCACGATAGAGGTAAATAACCGGACCATCAGTATCTTTGGTTTGGTGTGGAAATTCTAACAGAGAAAGTCCAGGGCTGCGTGAAAGGGCAACTGAACACATGGGATTTTTAGGCTCTTTTATTTTTAACAATACCCCAAATGTAAATACTTTAATAAGTTTAAAATTCTGATATATTATGTTTTTCCTAGTATCCAAGCCACAATGACATGTAAAGTAAATATTTCTTTAGGTTTTTCTAACCGAATCAGCAGATGTAGAATATTTAGCATCAAATTAATTGGAAGAACCTCATAGTGTCTTATAATTAAGCTGCCTTTAAATAAGCTTGAACCTTCAGGCAAACATCTGTGGCTGTTTGTCTCCACATGTTCTAGCACGATGAGGTGATTTGAATTCAGCAAAAAATTTCATAGCTTAAGTCGAAACAAGAATTATCCTAAGGGAATCTGGTAGAAACACATAAGAGGAGATGAACTATATCTATTCCTTTTATGCTTTGGTGTTGTAAGTAATTGCTTATAACCAAACTCTTTATGAAGATAAATGGTTCAAATAATGGATAGCCTTAAGGTGCCCAGGAGCACTTGGAAAAAAAAAATGCCTGTGTTGTGAAGAACAAAGTCTTCCGGAAGATCTAACTTGAATGTAAAATTTACATACAAAACTTGTGGCTGCAAAGATTCTACAAGTCACAAGGAACTCCTGTGTGTAGCATCCATTCAAAACATCTGAAGTAATTTATCTTTCTGAATTACACCCCACGGAAAGCTATTTCAAACAGAACTAAGCAGAAGTGAGCATCCCTCACGCTTCGAACACACATACATTTCTGTCAAAGGAACAGCTGTTACTTGATGAGAAGTCTGTGAAATTTGGCCGGCTATTTTTTTAAGTTATCACCCAAACAAGAGTAGTTTGCAACCAGATGTTATAATTGAAAGTGCTCTGTTTATTTCAGTTGATTGTGTTGTAAAAATGTTAATAAGCTGTTTTTATGTCTAGTACAATGATATTTGACTCTTCAGTGAGCTTTTTGTTATGATCAAGCATTGTTTCTATAGGCAGTGATTATTTGCACTGAAGATTAAACACAGCAAGTGACATTCCACTCTGAGAATCAGATCCTGATATAAGAAAAAAAAAAGGGGGGGGAGGGGTTGATCTGTAGATAATTCATAATTCTAACTTATTTAACAGTATACTCTGTTGGAAGAAATTATTTCTTAATATTTTAGGTTATTTTCACCTTCACCAGAAGAACTGAACAAGCCAATGTCTACTATTTTAGACACTAGGAGAGCCTGCATTTCCATTATCTAACCACATTCTCATCTATGCACAATATATCTTCATTAATTTTAATAGTTTTCTCTCAACCGCTCAGCATATCAGATGAATGGTTTAATTAGGTAAGAAATTTCTTCTTCGGGCTGCAGAGATGGCTCAGAGGTAAAGACCACTGCTGTTCCTCCAGAGGACCAGTTCTTGGTTCCCAGCACTCACTTCAGCCCCTCACAGCCCTCTGTAACTCAAGTTCTAGAGAAACAGAGGTTCTCTTCTCATGTCTACCAACAAAAGTTACACATGTGTTATGAATACCTATGTGCAGACAAGACACACATACAAAAAATATAAAATAAATCTAATGCAATTTTAATGGAAATATCTTTTTATAAAAAAAGAACCATGACAGTAATAAATCCTAGGTTGTTTATGGCTCAATTTCAGCAACTTCAGAGATAAGCCTTATTTCCTGTTTTTTGTCTGTTTCCTATAACTGTGGTCAACACCTTTATAATGAACATGCATAAATTTACCTACTTTAAGTGTAATAAACCAACTGTTTTTTTGTGTCTGAAGACCAGGGAAGGGTCAATTTGGAACTAGTTGTTTTTAGTAAATAAAGTACAGTATTTTAGTTGTTTTGCCATGTGAATAAAATTAAAAGGATGAACAAAAGTAATTTTAACCCATAAAATACATAACCTATTTTATGACTCCTATGTAATGGTTACTAGGAGTAGTGTTTAGTCTGTTTTTCTTTTAATGAGCACAATGTATGGAATCCCTTTTATCTGGGTTTTGCTAGAGAAAATACAGATGCAAGTTCCTTGCACAAAGTGAAAATGTGAAGACTATGACCCATCGTAGGATATTTGTGGCATCAGCAATGGAGTTAACATCCACTGTGCTTCTATGGCTACAGTGCAGAATAGATAATACGTAGTTTTCTCATTGAATATTTGTATACTCATGTGTCCTTAGAATAGTGTTCTGCATAAGACTATACCACTGTTGCTATCATCAGACAATTATATAAGATATATTTCTAAAATGGAAACCAGAAGCTTATGTTTATTGCATAAATAAAGGTAGAATAAGAAACAAATTTACTCAAAGGTACTCGGGCTGTACATTTATTGCAGCATGATTTGTACCTATTTCTCGATAATGGAATATAAAAAAAAATCAGCATTTTTATTTTAGTCATGTGGTACGATTTCCAAGTAATAGTTTTAAATTATAACCTGATTACTGGGGCTACCAATACTACCTCACCTATGAATGCATTTGTGTTTTTAGTAAGAAGCATCATTTATAGCCTATTTTCTGTGTATTTCTTTTAAGGAAACATCTCCGATCTCTGCACAATAACCACATTCTCTTCCCTACTTAAGACACACTACAGATATTTATAGTGTTCAATAACATCAATTTCTGCTCTCTAGACTTATTATTTTCTTATCATTTAATTGCTCCTATAATCTCTACTGTGGAGTGGTTTTCTTCAGTTAGTCTTATGACCTATGTAACTCACATTCAGTTAAACAATATTCTTTAGTGAAGATTGATAATTTAAGTTAACGAAATTGATATAATGAAAATTTTATTAATTAACTTTAATTAAAATGTGATACAGTTTACAATTGAGATACATTTTTACGTAGAGTTTAATTATTTTATTTCCAGTCATGAAAAATTGGTAAAAAATTAACTTCTGCTTTTATATTTATAATT
Source organism: Microtus ochrogaster (assembly GCF_000317375.1). Classification (NCBI taxonomy): domain Eukaryota; kingdom Metazoa; phylum Chordata; class Mammalia; order Rodentia; family Cricetidae; genus Microtus; species Microtus ochrogaster. Next base: position 96,310,497 of record NC_022009.1, on the reverse strand, counting down.
AAAAAGATTAGCTCAAATCAATGATTAATTGTCCACACAGCACAAAATAATATCCATCATATTCCTCAAAATGCCCTTTATTTTTCATTCAGAAGTCTAAAACATATCCATTTTGTTAAATTTTAATGAAGAGCAGTCAAAAATGAGAAGCAAGCATATAAGAACAAAATTATTAAATTATTAAAATAAATAATATACAATATTCAACTATTCTTTTGGAGTTTATGCTACACAAATTTTTACAATATGTAACTTAAGACAGTCATGGAAAAACTTTAATCAAAAAATAAAACAGTAATGGACACAATTCAAAACAAGATTGAGGCAAGTTTAAAAATTTTGGCAAGATCGCTAAGGAGGTTGAGCATGACCTTAAGTGTCTTCTGTTGAGAATTCTTTGTTCAGTTCAGTGCCCCATTTTATAATTGGGTTAATTAGCATTTTAAAGTCTAGTTTCTTGAGTTCTTTATATATTTTGGAGATCAGACCTTTGTTTGTTGAGGGGTTGGTGAAAATCTTCTCCCAGTCAATAGGTTGCCCCTTTGTCTTAGTGACAGTGTCCTTTGCTTTACAGAAGCTTCTCAGTTTCAGTAGGTCCCATTTATTCAATGTTGCCCTTAATGTCTGTGCTGTTGGGGTTATACATAGGAAGCGATCTCCTCTGTCCATATGTTGTAGGGTACTTCCCACTTTCTCTTCTATCAGGTTCAGTGTGTTCAGATTGATATTGAGGTCTTTGATCCATTTGGACTTGAGTTTTGTGCATGGTGATAGATATGGGTCTATTTTCATTCTTCTACAGGTTGACATCCAGTTGTGCCAGCACCATTTGAAAGCCAAACAGTTTGATGAGGCGGCTTGTGCTCCCTAACTCTTGTCTAAACTACCCTGGCATTTTGCCAGCAAGACGGCTATCACCAGATGTAGCCTCTTGACCTCACACTAGTACTGTTAGCCAAAATAAACTTCTTTTCTGTATAATTTAAAAAACAAACATTGGCCAAATAATAAACTTTCCAAACTAGAGTAAAATCTAGTTTTCTTGTTTTCAGACATTTCCACAGGGAAAAGGACAAAACAAAACAGTACTGAAAATTTCCAAGTGTGAGTGTAGGAGGAGGACCGCTTGTTTGTCTCGGCTACCCAGAACAGAAATGATCACACAGAAACCATATTATTAAAATCACTGCTTAGCCCATTAACTCTAGTTTCTCATTGGCTAACTCTTATATTAATTTAATCCATTTCTATTAATCTGCATATCACCATGTGACAGTGGCTTACTGGCATAGATTTGGCATGTCTGACTCTGGCGGCTCCAAGGCTTCTCTCTGACTCTGCCTCCTTTCTCCCAGCATTCTGTTTAGTTTTCTCTGCCTAACTCTGTTCCCCTACAGCTCCGCTATAGGCCCAAAGAAGTTCCTTTATTTACTAATGAAAGCCACACATACACAGAAGGACCTCCCACACCATGTACGTTTGAATCAAATCAGTATCTAGTGGTTTAAATTGGTAAGTAATCTATTCCAAGAAAGTGGCAAATATTTCTTAAGAAGCTAGGAACTAGCTAGAAAGCTCTAGAATTAATGCTTAAATTATCTGGTTTTAGAAGTAAATGGGAGATATTCTATTGATATGCTCAGAGAGTTAGTCTAATGAATAGTTCACAGTGGGTGGCCGTTTGCACCTGGACAAATGCATAGGAGAAGTCCAAATCAGTGATCACAATGTAATTTTTGTCTTTCTGCTATTTTAATGCATGTGAAATGTATGTTTACAAATCAGACTATGATATCTGATTAAAACAGCAAGACATAACTAAGATGACGAACGTTCAACAGAAAGAGGAAAGAAGTTGTGCTTAAGCAAATAGTTGTCTTTCACTGCAGTTATGATTGCACTTCCAGAATGCATGAAATCATCCATATGGATTCTCAAATAATTATTATGCAAACATTTTTTGCAAGAAATACAGCCAGATATGCAGGTGTTTCTCCGGGGGTCTCAAACAAACTATTCTGGCTATATTTTTATCTCGCAGCGTCAGGGCCAGTGCTCTGGGAAAACATTTCATCATCTCCACTGCTGGCTTTTGGGAGCCTTTATCCCCATCCAAACATGTCTGGGCATCTCTGGGGTTCAATGGTCTTATATTTTATGTAGAGGATAAAAATGAGAGTTTTGAATCTGTTAACTCTGAACTAAAATCAATTGTGGTTATGGGTAACTGTGAAGAATGTACTTTGAAATTCTGTCTTACTGCCATTTACTTACTTCCTCATTTCTGAAGAATATTATTAACAATAAAAATTGAAAGGCACCTAAAATACCACTATTTAAATAGTAACATGTAGTTATTGCTACATAAGAAAAGCTACAACCCATCACGGTTACCATACCTACAATTGTTATCACCTAGTTTACATTTGCAGTGATCAAATTTGAAAGCAAATACATAATGTGTTGTACATTTCAGTTGGAAGAACTTGGTTGTTTTTATACATACTCATTTAATTTATGTGTGTGCATGTGTGTGCATATGTATATATATGTGTGGTGTGTGTGTGTGTGTATGAGAGAAAAAGAGAGAGTGTGTATGTGCGTGAAGAGAGAGAGACAGGCACAGAGACAGAGAGAAAGAAAGGAGAGAAGGAAGGAATGAAGGAACTATATATATGTGTACATTTATACATGTTACATATAAAAACATACATATATTTATGGGTTTCCACTTAAAATGTGAATTTCAGTAATTAGGTACTTTGCATGTCAAATTTTAGATACTGTGTTTAGTAATGGCATGCTTAGCCATGCCAGTTTTGATCATGTTTAACCTGATCATATAGGTAAAGTGTTCACAGACTGCTGAATGGATATATAATGGCTTGTATTATATTATCACAGAAGTATTGTTTGGTGTATGCTCTTTACTGAATTTCCTTTTTCAGTTTTTTTTTTGTTAGTATAGGAAGTTAGTTTTATCCCCCCAAAATCCTGTACCTTTGAAGTCCTAAACCATTATTAAAACTGGAAATTGGATAAAGAACTAACTGATACTTACAATAGACAGATACCCTACAAAAGTGTGTTATAAATTCCTCAAAAGTATTAAAGCTGTCTGAAACAGGATGAGAGAATGAGGCAGTAGCTAGTGCCTAGGTGTCAGTTTTTTGTTTGCTTGTTTGCTTCTTAGTTAATAGTCATGGGGAAGTCATACATGAAAAAGTATTAAAGAGCCAAAAGTGTTTTTTTTTTGTAATTTCTCATTGAAAATGTGTTCTAAATTGAAGTAGAATTTCATTACTTCTCCCCTTCTGTTTCCTTCCTCAAGCCACACAGACGTACCCTCTTCCAAGTCCTCCCAATTCCCCACTGTAATTCTCAAGTGTTGCCCACCCATAGAAAAAGAAGAACTTGTAAATAATAATTTCAATGGCAGTAAGAAAGAGAATGATCCTCTGCCAGGGATGAGTTCCATAATGCTTCCCAATTCAGAGTGGTCAGAATTTTAATTATTTTTCACAAATTATAATAATGACAGCAATAAAAACAGACTCAGTAGGAGGTATTTATGTATTCTTGCATAACAATAATATTCAAAGTATATGACACTTTTTGTAGAAATGATACAACATAAAAAACAGTGACTTAAATTTCATTTCTTTCTTTTATTCTTTCCATATGGGTGTGCTACATGGAAGAATCACAAAGAACTTCACTAAGTGTAGTCATTTTTCCAAAAGGTATCCATATTCTCCACCACTTCTATATTAGAAGGTTGTTATGCTAGGTTTCAAGGGTCACAAGTTATTAAAATTAACAGAAAGGGAAATATCTTAGCAACAAGCTCTGCAATAGTCATTACTCAGCCTTTCCTGCTCCCTAGTTTTTCATTTCCAAGATAAATTAACAATGATTGCTGCAAGGGTCAGTCACCCATGAGAATGCTTAAGTGGGTCTTCGGAGGAGTTTTCAGAAATCTCACAGAAGAACACAGGTGGCTTGTGTGATGCTGTTCTGTGCCCTGTGATGACTCCTTCTCCCTGCCGTTCCTCTTCTTTAACATGGAATTCATGCCTTCAGGAGCTTCAGGCACCTACAGATCTCCTGGCTCTTCGTTCTTAGGAGATGAGAAAAATGTCCCTATATATGCCTAGCTTACATCACCAGTGTTGTCTTGGAGCGTCTCACACTACCTTCCTACCTCTGCTTTTTTTAGTAGAATTAAAGAAACATTTTCTGTATCAGAAAAGTGCTTATTTGCAGATTGTACTGTTTATAATTCATGTCTTCCCCAACAGAAACCTCTATTCACATCATACAGTAAAATTGTGGATATTATTTTAAAAGTATATGACATTTATTTATTTATATTACATTGAATTATTAATTCTAAAAAATCATAGGTTTTACAAAAGGAGAAAATAACAGGTAACATTTCTCATTAGGCTAAACATTTTCTTTTCCTAATCGCATTTATTTTCATGCATCAGTTTTTATTTTATATTGAGAGTTCAGTGTGAATATGCATCTTGTTGTGTGCCTTTCAATTAACAATTGAAATCCTATGTAAAATGTCCATATGATAACTCTGTGTATATTGTATCTGCAACCACAGCATTAGTGCTACTACATCTTTGGGAATTATCAGACAGGACCATAAACAACATTTACTGCCATATTCCTTCTAATTAAGATAATCAGTGGATGAAGATATCAATGCAATATTTGAATTACTATATTGAAAATTCAAGGAAGAAAAATGTAATTTTTTTTAAAATCCCCAAACAGTTGTGATCAAATACCTTTGGAGGCATCTGTTTCTGGAATAGACAGACACAATAACTTCAAGATTGTTTCCAAAGACAGAGCAGTAAGAATTTGAGTGTTTGAAGGTGCAATGTCCAAAATAGACAGAAAAATGAAGCAACTCCAAAATTATTGGTCTAAGTAAAATTGTAATGTGTGAAGAAAATTCACACATTCTAACTATCAGCTGTATTTCTGCCTTGGTGATGAAGCTGTTATAAGAAATTGGATGCAAAATCCTGGCATTAAGAAAACTGGTAAGAACTACAGTTGTCAGATAGCACATACAAAATCTTGTTTTAAACTAGATATCTGCAAACAATCGTAAAGGATATGAGTGTGGATACAGAAAACTCCTGAATGTTCTGAGCAAATAACTCAGTGGGAAAGCATTTGGTTGGCATGACTGAACATCCCGACCCCACCTTCTTCAATTACCAATACTTCAAAGAGAGAAAGACAGAAAAGAAATGTAATACATAAAATTCTTGAGGGCTTATAGCCCTTATAGAGAAATATAAAGCTACAACAAACTGTTTGAGAGTCCAAGGATGAGTTCAGTTTTTAAGAAAAAGGAATACTAAATTAACTTTGTTGGGTAGTGGTAATAGTTCATTGAAATGAGAGCAAAGGATTTAAGTTCGTTTTTGGCCTCTGAGTGACCTGGTAGGAGCTTATACCTAAAGACTTTTACAGCTTTCAGATATGTTATCAGGAATTGAATTTTGTTCTTCCAAGAGACATTGTTATATTTATTGGCTATGATTATGGTATCATTTATAACACTTAATGCTAAATTAGAGTAGCATACACATTTATCATGTATTATATTCATTGGTACTTGCTCATTATACCTGTATTGAACTCTCTTTCTTTATAAGCTACATTTTTATTACTTAAAATATTTCAATTATTTTACATACCAGGCAGCTTTCCCTCCCTCCTTTCTTTCTGTTCCCTCCCCATCTAATCCCATGCCCCTTTCTGAATGGAGACAATGATATGAAAATCTTTTTTTAAAAAAGAAAGCAGACTGTCTCTTTTTCATCATATATACATACCAATACACGTTCCCACTCCTTTCTTATAACCCTGACCTCACCTCACAGGCAGAGACTTGATTATTGTTTTAACTATGTAGAACTTCTTGTAGTCATAAAAAAACACTAAATAGGCTTTCCAGAAAATATTCACCTCAGATACTATAGGGAAATGAGAACTGTTATAAATGGAAAGATATCTAGTCAAATAAACAATATTCCGGGCAAGGAGGCACATAAGGCTTAATTGCGAGTACATCAAAGGAAAATGACTCATGGTACAAGCAGCATGAATTAGTGCACGCAGTATTCTCTCATGCCGTTACAAGGTATTGTTAAAAAGGAATTCCATAAAACTCAGTTACACAGGTACTTCATTTTTTAGACTTCTTTTTTTTTTCTTCAGGTTTTGTGAGGTCTTGGTTCTTACATAATAAAGTTATCCTTGACCTGAGGGGGGGGGAATGCTATGTTCATATTTTAAAAACAAAACAAAAGTTCATGATGAAATATACCCACATGCCGGAAATCTGGGGGTGCTTAGTGGAGTTTGTTCTAACTGCTTAGCTATCCGTCAGTCACTCACTGGAAGATGTCACGCACTGTCCTGTTACATCCCCACATATTCTTGTCTTTCCAAGAGAATACTTATATCATCTGAATCTGGAAATCTAATTTTAAGTTTTCACTAATGAATAAAGAAACTTATGAGATACTTTTGAACATGAACACATTCTAGTTCATAGATTGAACTTCTTTGGAATAAAACTGTTTAAAAGCAGTCACTCCTGTTTACAATTTTATTAGTAAGCGATAAATTTTCCCAAATCCAAATAATATATTTTTAATTTTAAATAGTATATCTATGAGAAAGAAAGCAAACAATGAAAGCACAAATAGTTTAGAGATAGAAAATCCACTGAATACAAATATTTAGTAAAATTTTCACTCATCAATGTCAAATGTTAAATATTGTGTGAGAGACTGAATTATACTTTCTGAAATGCTAAATTCATCATTTAAAATTTTAGTTACAAATATCATAAGACATTCAAGTCAATTTCTAAACGGGTTACTTTTAAAACATGTTGATGCTTGTAAAAATAACTTTTAGAAAATCACAAAGCAATTGTCTTTCCTGAAGTGAAGACCCTTAAAGGCCTTTCCTCATGCCCTGTCAAAACACATATCTAAACCATAAGTGGATGTATGAGTAAGAATCCATTTACTTCTTTGTGGTTTGTCATGTTTTATTTTGTAGAACAGGAGTCGGCATCAGTGATGTTGTGTTTATTCCTGTTATTTATCAATAAGAAAATGTATATGTATTAAGTTTTTGTGAAATGTAAAGACATGATTACATGATTGTTGGATAAAGTATTCATATAATTACAGATAATCAAATGAAAATACAACATATAAAAATATAATTACATCTCTATATTAAAAAATCCAACCATATGAATCAAAATATAACACTAAAAATATATTACAATTCAATGTATGTAGCAGGAAAGAAAATGCCAATTGAGCTATATTTTTTACAAAATTATAATTTTATACAGCCCCTGAAATACCCCAGATTGATGTTTTTTGTATTTAGCAAGACATCCAGCACTAACAATACTTAAAACTATTAAAGCTTTTTTTCAGTTTAATTCTTCATTTTGCCTGTTGATATGTACCGCAAATAGCACCTTGGAATAACAAAAACTCTGTGGGCTTTTCTGTGTACAGAAATCCAAACCAAATCAAACAACAAACAAAAATTGACCTCTTGAGATTTTTCTCTCATCAGAAGATTAGAGGTGCAGCCTTCTCTTTACCTATTGCTCTGACCTGCAAAGATTAAAGGTTTTCTTAAATATTCAGGAAGGCAGACTTTAGTACTCCTGAGACTGGGGAGTCTCCAGTTAGCACATCATTAGCCCTGTGGTAGCACAGAATCTGCAGATGTATCTCTTTTAGTGTTCACATGTCAAGATATAAGCAGTTCTAAATTTTGTAAACATTTAGAAATCATAAAAGCTTAAATGTGTGTGGTAACAGCCTGCTGGGGCGCTATTTTTCTCACAGTCTGAAGAATATAAGAATTCCCTAGAGAAGGGAAAAGATAGCCATATTCTCCCTGGTGTGATAGAGAAAACAACTCTTTGCCCATTTACTTATCTGCCCATAGTTTGCCAATACAGGTGGTATTGACCTGGATTCTTAAATTCAGTGAAAATACTTTGAAAAGGAACATGAAAATCTTTTTTTGAGAAATCTACTACTGACTACAGTCAGCTATCAAGAACAGTCTAGAATATGATAAATATGAGTGGTAGGAATGCGTCAAGTGGGTTTTCAATTTCGTTAAAACGATGAGTAGAGGATTGCATACCAAAGATTGGAGCAGGGGCTGAGAAAATACCAACTCCCATTGAAGTTAACCCGGGAATGTTGCAAATCATTAAATATGTAGAAAACTGTGTTGATGACAACAATCAAAAGACAGTAAGAATTCTATATCCCAAAGCCTTGAGTATATTTTTCTGTTAGTAATGTGCAGAGCATTTTCCTCTAAAATGACACCAGAGCATATTGGTGAAGGCTCAATGTGCACACCGTATTGCCATTTTATTAGCCAATAAGTTATGTAGGCATTATCTTCAGCTGTGGGGCCTTGCTGTCGGCTGTGGGGGCAGCCTATAGTCTTGCCAACAGCCTGGATTGTCTAGGAATTAATATAGATCCTTTTGATCAACAACTCCATTAGGTGAGCCTAATCTTTGTACTCCTGGCTTCGTTTAGTAACAATAGATGACCAGTTGAGACTCTGTCACCAGAATTATTGGATGATTTCATTTATATCTAAGAGCTTGGAGGATTGGAGACCTCAAGAAAAAAAGTAAGACCTTGTAAATCAACATGATCCAAGCTCATATGAGTTCACAGAGACCGAAAGAGCATGTACCTGTCCTTCAGGGGTTAGCATCAGGTCCTCTGCTTATATATGATAATTTTGAATTTATTGTTTTTATGAGATTCCAAATTGTGCAAATGAGTGGGTCTAAGATTTTTGTACTTTGTCCTGGGCTCTTTTAATTCTGTTTGTCTTCTCCTACTGTGATGTGATACTTTTTGTTGTATCTTATTTTATTTTAACTTTTTAATATTTTATATTGTAGAAGCCTCCTTAATTTATAATGGGAGATAGAAAAGAAGTGGGTTTTGAAACGAGTGGAAAGAAAAGT
>NC_022009.1:96299478-96301312 GCF_000317375.1 Microtus ochrogaster | reverse complement strand
TATATATGTATATATATACACACACACACACATATATATATATATAATTTAAGAAAAAGCACATTAAGTTGAAAACATTATTAAAGAAAGATAAATTGCTATTCATGTAGGAGTGTTTAAGGGAAAAGAGACCCATGAAGAAGAAAGTCTGTCTTAAAGCAAACATGAATGTGAAACAAAACAATTGATATGGAAAAATTTATGAATTATAAATTATGAGAAGAGTTTATGTGGCTTAAGCTAAACCTGTATGCTGTATCTGAAAATTTGTGTTTCCGGTGAACAATCTCTGCTCTATCGTTCTCTGGTTTTTCATCATTGGTAAGAACATTAATCATTTCTTACTGGAATAAACTGCTTTAACAATATCATCCTTTTGATAACTGTCTGAGTTAAAGCAAAACATACAGCAAGAGGAAGAAGAGTAGTTAAGCTGAAGCTCTGCCTTCCTCAAACAGGAAACAAAAAACATGTCAATTCCAAAGATCTGGGGCTTGTCTACATCAAGCCTTACATGGACAGTAGTATAGTGTACTAGATTACAACCTTTTGTGGAAACAATTGTAAATATTTTATTGAAAGTAAAATATTTTTTTTCTTTTCAGTGGTTTTGGGTAATAGAATATTATGTGTAAGTCACTGAAGTAAATACTCATTCTCAAAGCAAATGGCATAACTCTTAATTTTGGAAGGTCACCATAACCCTCTATTTGTATTTCTACATAGAAAATTATTGGTTCTCTAGAGCATAGTCACTGTGAAATAGAGAATAAATACTTTTTCTTTTCTAATATCCTCCGTTTTTCTTATATTTAATTGCATTATTTTAATTTTATTGTTTTTGTATTGAAAGAAAAACTTCCATTTTACATACCAGCCCTAGTTTCCCCTCCCTCCCTTTCTTCTACCAGTCCCCCAATTTCCCCCGATCCCTCCCAATCCCCTCCTCAGATGAGGTAAAGCCTTCCCTGGATAGTCAACATAGTCTGGCATACTAAGTTGAGATATGATCAAGCACTTTCCCCTGTATCAAGGGTGAAATTTAATGTGGTTATTTAAAATTAATTCCTTATTGCTTGTTTTATTTGGAGTTGAATCCAGAAATTTGTGCAAATGAATCTCACACCACAACACTACATTCTGCCAGTAGATAAAATATCATTTATTTATTTGTTTGCTGAAAGACTTTTTATTTTAAAATTTTAGATGGTTTTGTTGTTGTTATTTTGTTTTCTTAGCTCCTTTACCATTTCTATATTACTTTAAAATTGCTTCAATGTCTTTCCAAAAATAAATCTACTTGCTAAATTCTTCCCATTTTTTATCTTTTAATAATTCTAACTCAGTAACTTCAAGTGATTTTTATAACAAGAGCTCTTCTATTGTTTGATCTAAAAATATATGCTTTCAACAAGATTTTGCTAAGTCAACAAAACAGAGGACAGAGGAGAAGAATACATAGGCACAGCTAACCTGATAGGTTTGGTCAGTTATGTCAATATCATTTGATTTACAAACACAGGTAAATCTTAATTTGAGTTAAGTTCTAAAAATTGAAATATATAAACTGGGTGGTGATGGTATGTGCCTTTAATCCTAAGAATCAGGAGAAAGAGGTAAGCAAATCTCTGTGAGTTCGAGGTTAGCCTGGTCTACAAGAACTAGTTCCAAACTGGCTAGGCCCCCACAAAGCCAGAACAAGAAGTAGGATCAAAACCCTACTTCCTAGACCAGGATGGAGGGGGGAGGACTTTGGACTTTCCACAGGGCAGGGAACCCTGACTGCTCTTCAGACTTGAGAGGGAGGGGGAGAGGAGTGGGGGGAGGGCGGGAG